>NC_068436.1:14067705-14112961 GCF_023373465.1 Oncorhynchus keta
TCTCTCTTACACTCTCTCTCTCGGTCTCTCTGTCTCTCTCTCTTGCACTCTCTCTCTTGCACTCTCTCTCTCTTGCACTCTCTCTCTCTCTCTTTCTCTCTCTCTCTCTCTCTCTCTCTTGCTCTCTCTCTCTCTCTCTCTCTCTCTCTCTCTCTCTCTCTCTCTCTCTCTCTCTCTCTCTCTCTCTCTCTCTCTCTCTCTCTCTCTCTCTCTCTCTCACTCTTGCTCTCTCTCTCTCTCTCTCTCTCTCTCTCTGTCTCTCTCTCTCTCTCTCACACATGCTCTCTCTCTCTCTCTCTCTATCTCTCTCTCTCTCTCTCTCTCTTGCACTCTCTCTCGCTCTCTCGCATGCTCTCTCTCTCTCTCTCTCTTTCTCTTGCGCGCTCTCTCTCGCTCTCTCTCTCACCCGCTCTCTCTCTCTCTCTTTTTCAATTCAATTCAATCTTTATTGGCATGGGAAACATATGTTTACATTGCCAAAGCAAGTGAAATAATTTCTCGCTCTCTCAATCTCTCTGAGATGCAATTATGCTTCAATACATCCATGCAACATTCACTGTGATGTCCAGTGTACAGGATGGATATGCGTCTCTTACCTTGTAGACGTTGATGGGTATATCTATGGTGATGTAGATGAGGTCTCCCAGTGCCAGGCTGGCGATGAGGGCATTGGGCCCGTTCCTCATGCACTTATTCTGGTAGATAATTCTCAACAGGGTGGAATTGCACACTATGCCCACCACAAACACTATGATAGAAATCACTGTGTTGATGTATTTGAAATAGCTTTGAATGGAAGTGGCGATGGTGCATGATGGAGGGGCCCTTATCCTGGTGATGTTTGTGGCCCCAGATCCAGCTCCGACCCTGTGCCATTGCGGCCCCTGGTGGCCCCTGGTGGAGATGGGGCTCCCATGCTCCAGGAAGGGGCTGCTGGTGCTGTGGAAGCCCAGGGGTTGGAGGGTGATGTGGGTGTTGTGGAGGACCAGGCCCTGGTCTGGGGGTAGGGAGTCCTTCTCCCCCTCGTCTGTGGTGCTGTTTATCTGACACATTCCAGGGCCAGGCAGGGCGGCCATGACGGCCATTAGCACCAACACATGTACGATTGGGGCGCCCATTATAGAACACATTCCACGCTTTGTCTCAGGAGATGGACAGATAGTGTAGGGGTTCCCCATGTACTGTTGGTGGTGAGAGCTGATGAGCGAGAGAGACAAGGGAGGGGAGAGAGATAGAGAGGGGGGAGAGCAAGTTAGAGAGAGAGGTGGGGAGCAAGTTAGAGAGAGGGAGGGAGAGCAAGATAGAGAGAGTGAGAGAGACAGAAAGACAGAGATTGAGGGAGACAGGGGGGAAAAAGCATATGGGTTATTTCAGCCAGCAAACTTTGCAAGCAACAAAACAAAACTTCCTCAATTGAATCGACTGTGCAACAACTGTATACTTTTGTCCGAATCCAGGAACATCTCCTCAGAAATGGAGCCAAAACCAGAATGTGTCAGTCAAAAGTTACACATCACAGTGGGTCCTCTCCCATCCTCTCCAACTGCGAGGGGAAGTAAAACAACCTCCTTCAGACTTCAAACAGGTTTTGCCAAGGGGGCACAGATGGGAAGATGCCACGACTGGTTACAGTCAAACAATATGAAGCGTCTCCTCTCTTCTCTGTCATTTCTGGAAGTAATAATCAGCAAAGGCTTTGTGCTAATAGGAGTGTGTGGGCTACAAGCCCATATTACACACACTCACGCAGGCTCACACACACACACAGAGAGAGAGAGCCAGGCAGGGCTTTATATTGTTTTGACAATGCACCCCTTGCGTGGCTTCTTCAGTGTGGTTTCCTCTGCCCTGCATTCTCCCTTCTGGTTTTAATTTAAAGACTCAGACTAGCGGTTAGAAAACAATGAGACATGAAATAATCCAATCAGGCCCATGTCTAGTCAGTGTTATATTACACAATACAGCTTTTGTACTTTTTTATTTTACTAGGCAAGTCAGTGAAGAAGAAATTCTTATTTTCAATGACAACCTAGGAACAGTGGGTTAACTGCCTGTTCAGGGGCAGAACGACAGATTTGTAGCTTGTCAGCTTGGGGGTTTGAACTTGCAACCTTCCGATTACTAGTCCAACGCTCTAACCACTAGGATACCCTGCCGCCCCTATTGTTTGAGAGTTGAGTGAAGATGTTACATGAAAAAATCCTAAGTTCTCAAAAAAATATTTTTTTTAACCAGTTAGAAATTAACCCTACTATCAATATGTAAATCAAATACTTACATTTATATAATTACCAGGTTATATTCAAAGTAATATAATAGTGTATTTCAGGTCAAACTTTACAGAGTAGTTAAAAACCCTTTCTATGAATGTACAATCTAGACTCACTGAGTTCAGACCAAGTAGGTAAAGAAAACTGAGATCTGCATTTGAATACTTTTTCATCACAACAGAACACAGTGCCTCTCCAGCTAGCCATGAAGAGTGTTTCATCCTGTTCAAAGTCCCAGATGTCACCTAGTTAGTACACAAAAACCTATTTAGCATCCAGCACTTCATGTAGCATCACCGTTTAGCATCAGGCACCACACTACTGGGACCCTGTGTGACGGCACGTAAACTGATATATTGATAAATAATAAATAGGTTTGGTTTTCACCTACCGCTCTGCTCTCCTAAAATGTCTGCTCCTGCCTCCCCTGTTGGAACCGTCAGGCGAACTTTCTGTTGAAGCCCCTAGACATCTGAATCACATCACATGAGTAATTAACCAACTATCAAAGTCGCAGAGTCGGAGTTAGTGTCCCACTTGGTTTGGTTTGCCCAACGTACGTGGCAGTGTGCTGCCTGTGAGGTGCTGCGCATTAGGCTCTGGGTTTTCCTGTGGAGAGTTGGGAGCGTGTGTGTGTGTGTGTGTCTGTGTGTGTCTCAGAGCGCAGCAGGAGTGGAGGGAGCACTTTGACTGAGAGGGAGTGTAAATCTCCACCTCCCCTCGGTAACAGGCCCCCCATAGGAAACAGCAACAGCAGCCACTCTCTCACTCTTTCTCTCTCGCTATCTTTTCTCTCTCTCTCTTTCTCTCGCTCTCTATCTTTCTCCTCCCTGTCTCTATCTTTCTCTCTCTCCTTTCTCTCCTCTCTCTCTCTCTCTCTCTCTCTCTCTCTCTCTCTCTCTCTCTCTCTCTCTCTCTCTCTCTCCTCTCTCTCTCTCTCCTTCTCTCACTCCTTCTCTCATCTCTCTCTCATCTCTGCACTGCCTGCTGAAAATAATCTCAGGGGCACAACGCACTCCGATATACACAAACACACACACACTCCCACACTCACGCACCGGGTATCTGGGAACCACACTGTCCCCAGTCAGTATGCTCCTCTCTTTCCTTTCCTCAGATCCCAGATCAGATTCTAGCCCTGTACACGGCTCAACCGTTTCTTCCCACTAAAGGAAACCGAGATGAACATCGTAAGGAAATGTGAGGAGGGCAGTCGGAACTAAATGTGCATGTCCCAGTCGTCTTGATTTGAAACTGAGATGGAAAGAGAAGGGTAGGAAAGAGAGCGGAACCAAACTTTCTTTGAAACATTACTTTTTTACATATATTTGATATATTGTCCTATAGACATGTACGGCACAAAGTACATCATGTCCAGACAGATAGATGTTATGAGTTGCAAGGTAACAAAGAAGAGTGAGGCATGTCAATAATGATGAGGAATGTGAGATCCTCTCCATCGGTGTCCATTACTCGTTCCATAACTATACACTTAGCAAATGGGCCCGTTATCAATACATTGTCTAAAAGCAGGAAGATAGGCTATCCAAGCAAGCCAAGGTCGGCCCTTCTCTCTCCCAACGAGCTGACACAGCAACTGTTTAGCTAAATAAAGAACCTGGACAATGGAGTTCCAAATCACGAGGAAGATAAGATAACGTGCAAACAGATAAGGTACACACACACACACACACACACAAACTCACACACACCGCTTGATTACTTGTGGGCCCCCAGGCCTTGTCGAAGTCAAGGGCCATTCCTAAAAGCTGATTGAACATCCTCCGAGAGGGCAAAGTAGTGTTTTCTGTATCAGCAGCACTCCAATATTCCCTTCCCTCCCCCGTGCCCTTCGCTGGTACATTCTCCTGGCCTAAGGGTAGGCTTCTTTCCATTAAGGTCAGGCTGGTACATTCTCCTGGCCTAAGGGTAGGCTTCTTTCCATTAAGGTCAGGCTGGTACATTCTCCTGGTCTAAGGGTAGGCTTCTTTCCATTAAGGTCAGGCTGGTACATTCTCCTGGTCTAAGGGTAGGCTTCTTTCCATTAAGGTCAGGCTGTAGCAATCATCTCATTAAACAACACTTTGGATCACATCGTCATTTTAATGAAAACAGTGTGTCTGACGTTATCAGAGTCTCCCGTGGAAAATATTACCTTGTAAAAGTGGAAATATTTATGATAATCAAGTAATTATGTTTTGCGTGCCATGTCATACCAGGAAGAGATGGAATATGAGAGAAAATATACACTTTTTATATAGTGTAAATACATCCCTTAGTATTAATTGTTTCAGATATTTTATGCATTTAATCATTGGTTGACTATTAATTGTATAATAATAATGAAAAATATCACATAGATCAAAACATCTTGTGCCTTATTTTAGTAAAGAACATTTAAAGACTTAACAAAGCCTTTCCTTTATGCTTTTTTAATTAATCCCTAATAACAGATTCAATGATCCCATCCAATTATAGTACACTTGTGAAGGTACTTTACCTACTTAATATAAATTGGGACTTAATTGGATAATGCTAATATCTACCGCAATTTAAATTTAAAAGGATTGTGTTTTCTTTAATTGTATCCATAAATATCTCATGGCTTCTGAATTAGTTATTGGTCAACAGTGGCGTTATCTTTTATTCATCGGGACGTGATTCGCTGACGGGTCCCCTGGTTGCTGCAGCCTGGCATCAAGCTTCGATGCCTCCGTCATTGTAACTTTTGAGTGGTTTCGCTAGCTGCTAGTTGGAAGTCTTTGTTAATAAAACCATTAATATATAAATGATGGAACCTTTACCTGGGTCCCAGTTGCCACGGCTTTCATGTTGTTGTTGTGTTGTTGTCTGACTGTTCATCAGGTATTAATGGCATTCTGTGTGAACTCGCTGGATGGCAGGCTGCCTGGTAATTCATATGCTTGTTCTCTGATGGCATCTGTCGAAGTGTGCTCTCTGCACATTGGTACATACCCTGTGGGAAGCAACCCACCCAGTCCCACACTGAGTGGGATGTAAGCAATTTCTTATCTGGGGCACTTGCTCCAAATGACAAAAAGGGAAAAGAGAGAGAGAAATGGGAAAGAAGTTCGAGGCCAATTTTATTGTGACAATCAGTGACAAACTGTAGTGACTTTTTCTACTTTGACTGAATGTCTTGGTTAATTGGAGAGAGGGATTACTGTGACGACAGATCGACTTGGAAAAGGGAATGCAGGATAACTCAATGATGGAAGTATAATCACAGTTGTGATCGTGTAATTCATGTTAGCATATGAGTTCAATTTATTTAATTACGATATGCCATCGGACCGTTATCCAATCAAGATTGGATTAAGATCAGAATGGCTGAGGTTGAGTCAATAAGGAAGGATGTGAAATTACTCATCAAGCCTGTGAAGAAACACGTAGTGTTGTGAAAGACATGTCAGACTTTTGCAGAGGATCCCAAAATACTAATTTCCTCTGAATCTGACGTCGCTAATTTTGGCTGAAATACGTACTCGGACTAAGATGAGACTTTCAATTTTGTCTTGAACAGGAAGTTTTGTGTTTTTACTGTCTTTTTAGGGACAGAGCAGGGTCAAATGCCATGAGAAGGGTGGCTCCTCGCTGTCTCACAACTAGAAAAAAAATAGATTATTCATTTTAGTTCCCGGAAAGAGGACAGCACATCCCTAGAACAGTTCCACCCCCCCACCCCCAGCCCACCCCACACCGAAATATGCTGACTATAAACCATGTCAGCTATGACAACCAGTCCGGCTCCCAGAGTTACTATAGTAGCACTTTTTGTTTTCTTCTCTCAGTGATCCCAATCCTTTCCCTTTTAATGTGCTACATGAGTTAATAAGATACATAGTTGGAGAGTAGCTCCATGTTTTGCTCACTTCATATTTGTTTTGGAACCAGACACTGGACAAGTGAAAAAGCCTGAAAGCGTCTCCCAACTACCTACAGCAGTTACAATGCTATGAGCATATTTCAATCAATGCATGGAGAGAAGTGAACAGACAATGTTAAGCTTTGCTCAGAATTCTTTCTGGCTATACATACAGTAGTGTGTTCTGAGAGCAGACTGAGACAGGGGACTGATAGTGTTGTCTTGGACATGGCAATTAGAGCCCCAAACGCATTCCTGGAGACCTGCTCTAATCTGGCCCCACATGCTTGGCGATAAGAGCTAGAGTCTAGACCCGTAGAGAATGACGTTGAATGGGTATCTCCGTTCTTTCCTCCTTTTGGAAGATGCACTCAAGGCTGAAGACCTCCCGGACATCATCACCACAGCCTGATGTCTGTTTCAGAGGGGAATCATTACTAACTCAGGAAGCAAAACAATACACAAAGTATTTGAAATCAGTCAAAATTTGATTATGGAGAAATTCTCAGGAAAAGGTACCTCCTCTTCGACAAACTCAAAACATTTGCGTTGCCTTCTACTCAGTAAAATAAATATGAATCCTGAACCAACACTTTCACTTGACCCCCCCACACACACACACACACACTTAAAGCTCTGACTCTGCTGAGGAAAAAGTACTTACCATGTCTGTGACCCTGTATGTGGTTGTCCCACCTACTGTATTTACAGTTGAAGTCAGGAGTTTACATACACCTTAGCCAAATACATTTAAACTCAGTTTCGGGAAGCCTTCCACAAGCTTCCCACAATAAGTTGGATGAATTCTGGCCGATTCCTCTTTACAGAGCTGGTGTAACTGAGTCAGGTTTGTAGGTCTCCTTGCTTGCACACGCTTTTTCAGTTTTCTATAGGATTGAGGTCATGGCTTTGTGATGGCCACTCCAATACCTTGACTTTGTTGTCCTTAAGCCATTTTGCCACAACTTTGGAAGTATGCTTGGGGTCATTGTGCATTTGGAAGACCCATTTGCAATCAAGCTTTAACTACTGATGTCTTGAGATGTTTCTTCAATATATCCATATAATTTTCCCTTCCTCATGGTGCCATCTATTTTGTGAAGTGCACCAGTCCCACCTGTAGCAAAGCACCCCCACAACATGATGCTGCCACCCCGTGCTTCACGGTTGTGATGGTGTTCTTCGGCTTGAAAGCCTCCACCTTTTCCCTCCAAACATAACGATGGTCATTATGGCCAAACAGTTCTATTTTTGTTTCATCAGACCAAAGGACATTTCTCCAAAAAGTACGATCTTTGTCCCCATGTGCAGTTGCAAACCGCAGTCTGGCTTTTTTATGGCGATTTTGGAGCCGTGGCTTCTTCCTTGCTGAGCGGCCTTTCAGGTTATGTCGATATATGACTTGTTTTACTGTGGATATAGATACTTTTGTACCGGTTTCCGCCAGCATCTTCACAAGGTCCTTTGCTGTTGTTCTGGGATTGATTTGCACTTTTCGCACCAAGATACGTTCATCTCTAGGAGACAGAATGTGTCTCCTTCCTGAGCGGTATGACGGCTGCGTGGTCCCATGGTGTTTATACTTGCGTACTATTGTTTGTACAGATGAACGTGGTACCTTCAGGCGTTTGGAAATTGCTCCCAAGGATGAACCAGACTTGTGGAGGTCTACAATTTTTTTTTCTGAGGTCTTGGCTGATTTATTTTGATTTTCCCATGATGTCAAGCAAAGAGGCACTGAGTTTGAATGTAGGCCTTGAAATTCATCCACAGGTACACCTCCAATTGACTAAAATCAATTAGCCTATTAGAAGCTTCTAAAGCCATGACATCATCATGGAATTTTCCAAGCTGTTTAAAGGCACTGTCTACTGAGTGTATGTAAACTTCTGACCCACTGGAATTGTGATACAGTGAATTATAAGTGGAATAATCTGTCTGTGTAAAATTGTTGGAACAATGACTTGTGTCATTGTCAGGCATATGTGTATAGGTGGCAGGGAAGTCAGGCGCAGGAGAGTCAAACGGAGTGTAAAATGGAGTCTTTTAATAATGTCCTAGTAACATGCTCCATAACACTAAACAGGAAAAGAACATAAACAAAATATGGGTACGAAGACCCAACGCGCACCTATACAACAAACAACACTACACTGACAATAAACAATCTCTGACAAAGACATGAGGGGAAACAGAGGGTTAAATACACAACAGGTAATGAATGGGATTGAAAACAGGTGTGTGGGAAGACAAGACAAAACCAATGGAAAATGAAAAAAGGATGAATGATGGCTAGAAGACCGGTGACGTCGAACGCCGAGCACCGCCCGAACAAGGAGAGGCAAGGACTTCGGCAGAAGTCGTGACAGTCAAGCACAAAGTAGTTGTCCTAACCGACTTGCCAAAACTATAGTTTGTTAACAAGACATTTGTGGAGTGGTTGAAAAACAAGTTTTAATGACTACAACCTAAGTGAATGCACTAACTGTAAATTGCTCTGGAGAAGAGCGTCTGCTAAATGACTCAAATCTAAATGTATGTGTCGCTGCATTGTCTCTTTTGAAGACTGTGTAGAGGAAATGAGAGGGCCCCTACAGACAGACAAGCCAGTGATGCATCAACCCCATGATGAATCCTCTCCCCAGGCATCAGTCTTCACCAACCACCTCCAGCCAATGCCAATGGATCTTATCGTGACTTATCGTGACAAGGTGTTCACTGACGGACTGTCTTCTCAAAGTAGAAGGTATATCTTCTCCTGCCATATCTTCTTGCTGTCCAGCACCATTTCCCTGCTTTAGAGTCCAGCACCTCCCTTGCTATCTCCAGCAGTCTAACACAATACCATCTTTCTCCGTTGCTTATTCTTAGCAATCCCCCCCAAAAAAATATGTGTGTGTGTGTGTGTGTGTGTGTGTGTGTGTGTGTGTGTGTGTGTGTGTGTGTGTGTGTGTGTGTGTGTGTGTGTGTGTGTGTGTGTGTGTGTGTGTGTGTGTGTGTGTGTGTGTGTGTGTGTGTGTGTGTATATTCCCGTATGTAATATATATATATTTTTTTTGGGGGGGGGGGAACTCAGTCGGAGTCTCAACTTCCCGTTGAGAGTTAGAATAGTACAATACACAAGGTGCAATTTCGAAATTTGGTTGTGCCGTTTTTCTCTTATGTCTGTCACTGAGATTCACTCATTTAGCCCATGTCAGCTCAATTATTTTGTATTGCTATTTTTAAAAATAGTTTATTTAGTGGCTAGCTCTACACAAATTACCGGCCGAGGGTCCCCCATGGATTTTGTAAGTCAGTCTCGCTCAGATATCATATTCAAAACGGCAAACATTTTTCTCTGCCCTATGGCAGAATTTGTAGAATTGCATGAAATTAGTTTACAATTGCTAAATCTTCTCTCCGCCCCATTGCAAAATGTGCAGAATTGCAGAATATTTGCTTTACAACGGCAACATTTTCTCTACAGCCCCTGGCCAAATGTGCAGAATTGCATGAAGAAAAAAACAACAACATGTCTCTCTACTGTCACTAAAATGTTTTGATCACAATGTGCATATATGTGGGTACGCAGACCCGCGACAAACTTCGGCCACTCATGATGACTTCAGATTTTTTTGTAACCCCCACCCCCCATCAAAGTTGTCCATCCCTGCGTCGAATCAACACAACACCACTAGTCGCTGACTATCCCAAGAGAAAGCCCTCATTCCTTGCTCAATGTTACTGGCGATACAAACACAGATAAATTGAACCAACACAACAGAGAAGGTTTCAGAGAAAGCCTCCATTCAGAAATCCAACCCCATATGACATCAATGTGGGAAAAAACAAACAGGATTTGGGGCTGTGATCCGAGATCCAGGAACCGCTCCGTGGGGTCAGAAACCTTCACCTCAGGGCAGGTTTGGGTCTTCTGGAAACATCTGGGGACGATTGGGGCATGTCGTGCTAGTTATAGACAGAGCTGAGTCGCACCCGCAAACCACAGCACCGGCCAACGCAGAGAGATCACAAGTATGGCAACTCCAAGAGAAACAGATAGACGGTTGGATGAAGATAGAGGAGAAAATAGATTTCACAGGTAAAAGGAATGCCACATGTTGGGTTTGTTGTTTGAGAGGTTGAATAAAGATCTGCTATCAATTGATGGTACGGGAAGTCTTTGAATGTATTTTTCCCTTTAATTGCATCCATCTGCTTGGTAAACAAGCTGATGAAAGGCTTGTCGACGAAAGGCTAAAGGCCTGCTAGATATGGATATATAATGATATGTAATAATATGGCTATAGGAAACAGCAGATAAACTCTCTACTGATCATAAGAGAACGGTTGGTTGGTGGTTGTGTGGCTTATCTAGCCAAGTACAGGTGCCCTGTACTTCTGTGGCTACCGCAGCAACGACATCATGCTAGTAGCTAATGATGGTAATCAGTCAATGGGGCCCACCTGTCCCTCTCTAAACTAATGGCTAGATGGGATACAGTTTATATGAAATTGAAGTCAAAAGAAAAAACGTTTCGTATTTTTGCTAACCCTAACCCTTTCCTAACCTTAACCTAATTATATTAACCTGCTTTGTTAATCCTTCTAACCTGCTGCGTAAATTCTCCTAACCTTCTACAAAAAGTCCTTTCTGGTCAATTCTGACATAAACTGTATCCTTCCTAGCCTAAAAGGTCATCCCGCAAGCTGGTATTTCCTCTGAGCCAGTCCTTCGGCTTTGTTTATCAATCCAGAACATTTCATTCATTTAATTTCATTCCTTGTTTTGAATCGTCCAGATTGCAAACAGTGTTGAGTTCCGCTTTGATGTGTAGCACATGGGCCATTAACTCTCATTCATTGGAGCGTGTAATGAACCCCTTTAGAGAGGACTTTTTCTGCAACTTTTGCATTTTATTTGAGCCCCTTGACATTTATATGAGTTGATTAATGTTCCTCTTTGTTGTATGGGTGTTAGGGTAAAACATAAGCTTTGGGTCTTGCGGTTGGTTCCCTTGGCTCGGCTACAAACCCTAGTCAGGCTATTGGAGTGAGGCGACAGCTGAAAGCTGAAAACGCAGAGGCCAAATGTAGCTAAGCCTCTCCTCGCTCATCCAAAACAAGAATTGTGTTATTATTTTATGAATGCATGGCAGCACGGCGTATTGTTGTAAGGAAATTCTTGGCTACAAATAAACACAATTATGTATCAGGTTGCTGAACCTTGGGATGGGAATTGATGTAGCCTCTGTCATTTGTGACAGTTTGGTGTTGCTTCATGCCAGAGGCCCAAATGCTTTTTGACTGAAACATGAACTAAGACAGAAGCGATTGAAGGTCCAAATAAATATTTATGTCTTGGAGGACACCAGGGGTGAGAACCCAATAGAGTTAAAATGTTGTAATTCTAAAGCACTTCCTGTCTTCCGAAGGAAGTTCAATGGCTGCGCATCCAGTCGATTGTTTGTGCGATCTAAACACACGTAAACACACATTCACAAGCTGCGAAGGTGGAAACACCTGTCTGTACCGACAAAATACTATGGCTTTACATAAGACGTGCATCCCAACTGATTTCTGTATTGGGTAAAGTTCAAAGTTGCACAAACATCTATCACATACATGAATAACAAGAAACGTAGGTAGGCCTAGCACTTATTGATCATTATTTTGTCTGATGAAGTATCTTGACTCAAAAAATGCTACAGTACTAAAATCAGTAAAGAGTGGACATTACTCCATAGTCGATGCTACACAAGCTATTTGATGCAATTTCAGTCCCCTTGTCTACACTGAAAAGTTACCGGAAAGGTCAACGATTCCTCTGTACTGAAACGCTCCATAAAATAATGTAATTTAGGACCAAAAGTACTGAACTGTCTACTTATAAGGCAAGAGAATTCTTGACTATATTTCACACTGAGAGAAACTCTACTTGACCTGATTCATCTTGGAGAAGCTGCATAACAAGTCTGTCATCCTGCTCCAGATAACACGATGGTTCAGCTCGCTTCCACGTCTTGCTTAATGAACACGGTAACTGTTGGGCTGCTTTATTTGAATGACTAGAATTTAGTCTACTAAGTTTATTTTGAAGATAATAAAGATGTTCAAAATAGCAAGAATAAATCATGTAAGTTTACCAGAAAAAAACAGGATACATCATAATCCAAGCAGGATTACTGGAAAACCAGGGAATTTATTGAAAGTTCCAGGAATGATCCAATCCTAATCTAAACAAACACATTTGAATACAGGCCAGACCACCAAAATAACAATGTTACATTTATCTATATTATGATAATCATTCACCTCCATGGTGATTCACCTGTCAGAGAGACAGAGATGTCACGTTGTGAAACGGAGGGCGTGCTATGGTACTAGTATGATTTCGGCATGCCTCTTGTCTCCTACAGAATCTCTATCTACGATCTATCACCCTTTCCTGCTCCAGCTGTGTTTATCCTGCTCTGTGATTAATGGACCACAGGGAATCCCCTCCAGCCCCCTGCCTCCCCTGCCCCAACATGTGACCTCTTCCTGGGGTTGGATCCTCCAGCGTGCTGGGGTAGTGGGGTAGTAACCTCCAGGGTGTTATCCTTCCCAGAATCACCACAGTCAGTGTGAGAGGGAGAGGTGAGAGGTCAGAGGGGAGAGGACACACATTATCTGGCAGTGATTAGAGGCTGAGAGAGAGATCACGTTGTGTGTTACAGCTAGACGTGTGTGGATGTGATGTGGACGAGCTGTGACTTTTCTGAGGTGTACTCTGAGGTAACACTTAAATATTATATGGGGACTGTGATGGCTAGATCATTTTAAGTGCCACATAAATGTGAATTAGAGCATGTTAGTAAGAAAAGTTCTGAGGTAAGTGTGAATTAAGACAGAGTTATGTAATCATTTACATGTAGATGGTTAGTGCAACACATTTGACATTTTATACACGATGCCAGGATGGAATGCCACTTCCTATACTTTATAGATACATCAAAGTAAACTAAAATAATGCTAGAACATTTTATTGTGGTAATTAACTGAAAAAAGCCTATGAATTTTCTGTAATTCAAATTGGCTTCATGGAAAATATTTATTTATCGTATATTCCAGTACATTCTCATTACTTTCTCACACACTTGCAGTTGTCCCAATACCGTAACATCTGGCTGATCAGCACTGATTGCCATGGTTCAAGGGGATATGCATATCTAAGGCCGATTAGCCCCCGGCATTAAACTGACTTTTGACCTTCATAATTGTTGTCCTGAGTAGGCCTGAGGGTCACAGCATGCTTAAGGGCCCACCTGCCTTAACACTGCCTGTACACTTAAGACTTCAGTACTCTGACCGCCACAACATCAACACGACAACCCAAGGTACTCACACAGCTGTGCTTTAAAGTTTGAGCAGGAATGGCAGTTGATGGCAGTTGAAAGTAGTTCATTAATCAAAAATATAACATTTTCCTGACAAGCTCTCTATCTAAATGACTGTTGGTATTATCCCACAATATGAAACTGAATTAAAATGATAAAAGGTATGACCCTAATTTTGTGTGGTCATAAAGATGCACTTATGTGTCTATTTAAGTGATAATGCCAGAGAAGCCGGTGTTTGGAGGATATCTTGGCAGGGTGTTGTCAGGCCTGAGACGAAGAAGAGTACATCCTCCAAACACCGGCTTCAAGGGGATCATCACTTTTATTTTTACAATGGGTTACCAAAATATTTAAATAATGATTGACATATTGTATTTTAATTTGAAAAATTATCATACTAACTCCTCCTTCAACGAGATATAGTCCCGACACAAATCTTGTCAGGCTGTGTATGAAGACGAAGTCAGGTGCAGGAGAGCAGAGTATGATTAAATAAATCAACACTTTATTATAGTTCCAAACCGGGAGCACAACAAAACAAAAGCGCTCAAAAAATCGGAACAATAAAGTAAAGCGCTTAATGAACATCACTTGACATGAAAACATTTACACACAAAACATGTTTCCCATCATGGGTTAAATACAAGTAGAGTGTTAAATAGAGGGTTAAATACAAGTAGATTGATTGGGGAAATGAAAACCAGCTGTGTATGAAAACAAGACAAGACAAAATGGACATATGAATAATGGAGTGGCGATGGCTAGAAAGCCGGTGACGTCGATCGCCGAACGAACAAGCAGAGGAGCCGACTTCGGCGGAAGTCGTGACAAATCTAGGGTTCCTACCCAAGCCGGCTGGTCGATCGTTCTATCAGTACGGCTTTGTTCTGTGTCTATGGACGTGACCCAGTCCTTCATTCAAAATGTTCTATTGCCACACTGGCTGGCAACGTTCTTATCCCTTGCCTGCCAGCTAGCCAACTACGGCTAACTTTCAGTCACATCAGACAGTGCAGCCAGAATAACAACAAAGTAGCTGAATTTGCATTTGTTTAAGCTGTGTTCTAGTGACCTTTATTTGCATACATCCATAACAATGAGCTAATAATGCGCAATTTCACCTGGCATAGAAAATGTGTTCTCTCATCAGAACTCTGTTGTTCAGAGGAGCTAGCCAACAACACAGCTAACACAGTCACTTCATACTGAAGCTGGAAAGACTGCAAACTAGCTGCATTTAACAGTTTTACCTGTTTTCTATTGACATTTCTTTGTAAACTCAACAAAAAAAGAAACGTCCTCACTGTCAACTGTGTTTGTTTTCAGCAAACTTAACATGTGTAAATATTTGTATGAACATAATAAGATTCAACAACTGAGACATAAACTGAATAAGTTCCACTGAAATGTGACTAACAGAAATGTAATAATGTGTCCCTGAACAAAGGGGAGGGTCAAAATCAAAAGTAACAGTCAGTATGGCCAGTCAGCTGGCCACCAGCTGCATTAAGTACTGCAGAGCATCTTCTCCTCATGGACTGCACCAGATTTGGCAGTTCTTGCTGTGAGATGTTACCCCACTCTTCCACCAAGGCGCGTGCAGGTTCCCGGACATTTCTGGGGGGAATGACCCTAGCCCTCACCCTTCGATCCAACAGGTCCCAGACGTGCTCAATGGGATTGAGATCCGGGCTCTTCGCTGCACATGGTAGAACACTGACATTCCTGTCTTGCAGGAAATCATGCACAGAACGAGCAGTATGGCTGGTGGCATTGTCATGCTGGAGGGTCATGTCAGGATGAGCCTGCAGGAAGGGTACCACATGAGGGAGGAGGATGTCTTGCCTGTAACGCACAGCATTGAGATTACCTGCAATGACAACAAGCTCAGTCCGATGATGACACACCGCCCCAGACCATGACAGACCATCCACCACCAAATTGATCCCGCGCCAGAGTACAGGCCTCGGTGTAACTCTCATTCCTTTGAAGATAAATGCGAATCCGACCATCACCCCTGGTGAGACAAACCACAACTTGTCAGTGAAGAGCACTTTTTGCCAATCCTGTCTGGTCCAGCGACGGTGGGTTTGTGCCCATAGGTGACGTTGTTGCTGGTGATGTCTGGTGAGGACCTGCCTTACAACAGGCCTACAAGCCCTCAGTCCAGCCTCTCTCAGCCTATTGCAGATAGTCTGAGCACTGATGGAGGGATTGAGCACTGATGGAGGGATTGTACTTTCCTCGGGCAGTTGTTGTTGCCATCCTGTACCTGTCCCGCAGGTGTGATGTTCAGATGTACCGATCCTGTGCAGGTGTTGTGACATGTCGTCTGTCACTGCGAGGACGATCAGCTGTCCGTCCTGTCTCCCTGTAGCGCTGTCTTAGGCGTCTCACAGTACGGACATTGCAATTTATTGCCCTGGCCACATCTGCAGTCCTCATGCCTCCTTGCAGCATGCCTAAGGCATGTTCACACAGATAAGCAGGGACCCTAGGCATCTTTCCTTTGCTGTGTTTCAAAGTCAGTAGAAAGGCCTCTTTAGTGTCCTAAGTTTTCAAAACTGTGACCTTAATTGCCTACCGTCCATAAGCTGTTAGTGTCTTAACGACCGTTCCACAGGTGCATGTTCATTAATTGTTTATGGTTCATTGAACAAATCAAATCAAATTGTATTTGTCACATACACATGGTTAGCAGATGTTAATGTGAGTGTAGCGAAATGCTTGTGCTTCTAGTTCCGACCATGCAGTAATATCTAACAAGTAATCTAACCTAACAATTTCACAACAACTACCTTATACACACAAGTATAAAGGAATGAATAAGAATATGTACATATAAATATATGGATGAGCAATGGCCAAATGGCATAGGCAAGATGCAGTAGATGGTTTAGAGTACAGTATATACATGTGAGATGATAAAAATGATGCTAATTCATGATTTCGACTGGCTAAGAATAGCTGCCTGCCTGTCTCGTTCCGACACCCGACTCCTACACGTTCATTACTATGGGACAGCCGGAGATCAAATTTCGATATTGAAACAATATTAGATAGACAGCAAGGTTTATACAAATCTGGGGATTCTTTAAAACCAATTTCTAGTCCAAAAGAAATCATCGCTTTAGCCGGTGATAACTTGTGGAATAGACACCGGCTGGAGTGCGGTTTTAACCAATCAGCATCCAGCATTAGACCCACCCGTTGTATAAACCCTGGCAGATGAATCTATTCTAACCCACAAGGAATTGCATTCTCCATTGTTTAACTTTGTGAGGGATTGGGGAGTTACAGTTAAGTGTTGTGACAGAACAGTACTGTCCATTTGCTGGTCGGATGCCAGTATCTTCTCAACAGTTTGGTGGTTGCCATTAGGATATGAGTAATCTGCCGTATAGACTGTGCCAATACCCAGTCTTATCATCGGAGTCCATCAGTCTCTGGGTTGGAGGGAGTAATGCAGACTAAACCCTGTTATATCCAGTGGTTTCCTGTGTTAAGGGATCAAAGGGTAGGAAATGGGCATGGCGTGCACAGCTACAACGGGCAGAGCTACACAGCTGACCTGGGTTCAAATATTATTTGAAATCTTTCAAATACTTTAGCTAAATCTGATTGAGCTTACCTGTTGCAATGGAATCAATTAAAAAGCCCCAAAAGTGCATGCACACTCTGCCCACCTGGCACTCCAGGCAGGCTAAAACAAATGCTGAAACTATTTGAAAGATTCAAAATAGTATTTGAACCCAGGTCTGCTACACAGTACCACAGTCATGCAGATGTGGGTTGTTGACCATAGATTTCGTTGGGGTCGCCTGGTTGTTTCAGATTGATGGAGAAGTGCATTGAACTTGACCTGTCCTTGACGCTAGTATTTCAAGACAATTCAAGACTTGAAGAAAGTTCAAATGTTGAAGCCAGTTTTTGTTGTTTATGGGAATTTGTGGGACACCGTGGAGGAAAACACAGCATGTCATGTGGGGGAAGAGAGAGAACTGGGGAAACACGCACATTTAAACACAAAGAAAAACCTCAGTTTTCCCCACATCCTGGGAGGAAGTTAAGGACAGTGCCATTTGGCAAGACAAAAGAAAAAGCAAAGAAATGAAGAACAGATATTATAAGATCATAAGACTACAATTTCCTGGATTATATGAGAACAAAACAGAGCTCAAACAAAACAGTCTCACCACTGTACTCAAATATCAAACTCAAACTGGTACGAGGAAACCTAGTTCACATGAACTTAAACAGCTTTGTGACCACAATTACATACGGGGGAGTTCTGGGCTGTGATAACGGGGTTAGTTGCCATTTTGAAGCATGCTGCATCATGTCATGACTCATGCTCGTGTAAATCTCACAAAGATATGTACGTATAACATTCAACTTGTTCAACCCTGGAGGCGATCCTTCACACACACACGATCCTGGAGGCGATCCTTCACACACACACGATCCTGGAGGCGATCCGTCACACACACACAACCCTGGAGGCGATCCTTCACACACACACGATCCTGGAGGCGATCCTTCACACACACACGATCCTGGAGGCGATCCTTCACACACGCACGATCCTGGAGGCGATCCTTCACACACACACGATCCTGGAGGCGATCCTTCACACACACACGATCCTGGAGGCGATGCTCCTCTCCTCGTTTACAATGGGATATAGCAAGAGCAGGCTTGACGATTGAGCTTTTTAATTGTGTAAATAGCGTTTATGTATATCCACACAGTGTCATGATGCAATAATATACAGTCTGGTTCAGTCAGTAAAGACTCAGACAACCAGATGTCTCCTGGCGGATGGTTTAGGTCATCTGACGATGGTTTGTTCACATGGAACAAACTCCAGACATACAGAGAGCGAGAGATAGAAAGAGAGTGAGAGAGACCGAGACGGAGACCGAGAGACAGCGCTAGGGAGCGAAAGGCAGAGAAAGGCAGAGAAAGAGAGAGAGAGAGAGAGAGCACAGAAACTGTCTTCCTCACAGAACCACGTGTTGAGGGAGTCCTCATCGTTTCCTGTGGTTGTTTACACTGACATGTCCTGACGGAACAGAGCACATCTGCTATGCAAGCGAGGACAAATATTATGTTTTAGCTATCCAAACGTGTTTTGATCACATGACATTGTGAAAAGTAGATAGAAGCTTACTTTAGTGAAGTTGTGATGGATCGACTAAGGTTTCAGCATTCCAAATGGCACCCTATTCCATATGTTGTACACTACTTCTACAGTCTACGTGACTAAGGAAAAGGGCCATGTTCAAAACCTAGTACACTATATAGGGAATAGGGTGCCATTTGAGATTCACACCAACTCTTTCTACAGGGCTATGTGACTGAATAAATAGTCACCTAGGGAACAAGTGAACTGTGGCTTGGGAAAGTGAAATATACAGAATATACTAGAGTCTAAAGAGAGCCGAAATGACACTCCCTTTACAGCGGAAGTCATCCATTTTTGGATGGATGGTCAGTCCTTGGGTCAGTCCTTGGGTCAGTCCTTGGGTCAGTCTTTGGGTCAGTCCTTGGGTCAGTCTTTGGTTCAGTCCTTGCGTCCATAGCTGTGTTGTTTTTGTTGAATCCAGGATTGCTTCTTTAACCACAGAGCATACTAGCCCCAGCAGTTGTGTCAGCTTTCTAAGCACGACATGCTTGATGAAGAGAAAAACTGTGTGGGAACTTGTGAAGATATGCAACACAGTTTAGATGAGAGATTAAAATGTATATGTTGCTGGAAATCAAAATATGCATGTTATAAAACGTGTCTATTTAGCCATTGAACTACTGTTCCTCACGTTATAACATTCCCCACTGGGGTCACCTGAAAAGAAATACATCAGGAGATGCATAACAGAAAATAACTCTTATGTTTTAAGGTGGATTGGTAGGTGGCTTCTAAGGTTTAGTATTAAAGCACAAGAGAGTTGCTGAGAACACGCTATTGTGTAAAGGGAAGAAAAAATATGATTGTGACTGTGAAATATTTCTGCATAACACACTTTTTATGTAAATCAATGATTTCGGTGGGAGATTTGTGCACCAGTTTGAGATAAGCATGCATCTCCAGCCAGGATTCAGGTAACATCGGTTAAGTGATGTATATAATATAACCTGGGCAGCCTCTTCTATTACATAGGAATATTAAACATAGTTATATTATATTCATAATGAGTTAACAATATCAACAAATCTGTTGACTGACTCCAAGCTTTCATATAACAGAGTTATTCGATACAATGCATAACATTGTCTGGGAGATGTATGTTTTAATTGTACACGGTCCCTGTCAAATAAACGTCATGAAATAACATTAAAAACGATGTGTCATATGACGCCGTGGCTAAAAGCTGGAGTCTTTAATGGTGGAACAGCCATTTGGGATATAAAAACAACAAAGAAGTTACTGCAAACAACAAACATCGTTTTTTCCCCCCAGCAGACATCACTGCATGCGCGATAGAACAGCACAATATGTACTGCTCTTTTTGTTGCTACCAACGCTCCTCAGCTGCTACGGAAAATGCAGTGTCCTTCATTACCACCCAACATGCTGTGCGGGTTCACTGAGGTCATCATCCATGGAACAGCATGAGAGAGGGGACATCCTGCTGTTAGCGACCCTCTGAGGAGAGTAGATTACATGCACCAGTATAGAGGATCACCCCACAGCCATACCTCCACCTGGAAGCATAGCCCCAGTAGCCTTGCTAAAGATCCAGCCCCTTGCTGGCTCCATGGTCAAATGGGGAGTTATTAAAAGTGCTAATAGCCCGGGGGATAGTCCTCAACCACCATGACACCAGGTTGTTGTTAGTGCCTAAGGCTCTTGTTTGTCAAATCTTGTCGATGCATTTCTTCTAACAGTTAATACAACCGTGTAGAAAAAGCCCCCGGTACGTGTGGTTCAATTTGCTCATCTACCTTTTTGCTTTCAGTGATGGGTGATGTCACAAATCCCAATGTAACAATCTGATTGATGCCAAACAACACCTTTATAACAACGTAGCCTTACTGTACAGCGTGCTCATAATTATTCACGTTTTTTCAATGCTAGTGTCAACTCCACCATGTGTTAAGAGTTACGTGCCTACACTCAGATTAGCATCAGAGTAGCCTACATACCAGCCCACTGCTGCATAGACGACAGTGTTTAGGTTGGACACTGTCCAGTCCAGTACAAGTCTCCTGGCTTTACCAGTGGCTGAACTGAACAAACATTTCAACAAACCGCAAAACCACCCTAAATATCCACAAATATGCATGTAAGAGGAAAATATGCTGTTCTGTAGACATCTACTGGTCCCTATGGTAGTTTTGATTCAACATGAAACTGTTCATCTGTCTGCGAGGCAGTATAACGTTCTACATAAAGTGATCAACAGCTAGACATAGAGGTCAACTGGATTCACATACCTTGTATTTATAGAGAGTGTGTCAGAGGGCACTAATCTGAACAACCAATGAGAAATGGCTCTATGACAGAATTATGCAATTGCCTTGTCTTGGGCAGTCTGTGTGGACGGCTGCTGGTGTGTGATTTAGTCTGGTACCTATTTCCCAATATTGTGCACTACTTTTGATGAGGAACCATAGGGCTCTGGTCAAAAGTAATGCACTACAGTGCTATTTTGGACCCACCCTTGTCTTGGGCAGTCTGTCTGGACGAGTGTGATTTGACAAGTCATAGACTGTTCTCTCTGCTACCACATTGCAAGCGGTGCCGATGCACCAAGTTTGGAACCAACAGAACAGCTTCTATCCCCAAGCCACAAGCCTGCTAAATAGTTAGTCTGCGTAGCTATTGGTTAACTATTTAAGAATCTGCCTTAACACTTTTTGCACTTTATTCCAGTTATATGTACAAGTCTACCTCAATTACCTCGTACCCCTGCACATCTATTATGTCTCTATTTTCTTTCTCTCTACATTGTTGGGAAGGGCCCGTAAGTAAACACTTCACTGTTAGTCCACACCTGTTGTTGACGAAGCATGTGACAAATAAAATGTGATTTGATTTTAGAGTGACGTTTTACTGAGGAACGATCAGGCTTATTCTACTTCCTGTGTGTGTTGTTGAAAGGGGCTCCCCCGTCATCTTTCACCCCGAGAAATGTGGTTCTGCTGGGAACCTCAGAACTCAATATTAGCTCAGGGAATTCAATACAGAAGGGAGCTCTCTGAGAAATGTACTTCTCCTGGCGGATGACATTTCCTAAGAAGCCCTACGTTGTGAAGCTGCACTGTAACATAGTCTGAACCGATGATAATGACAAAGTGTTGTTTTAGGACCAGACAGAGAATGGCCACTTACTGCGACTTGATACTCTGATAATATGTTCCATCTACTTCCAAGGTGGATGAACACCATGGTAGCCAGAGTAGGAGGTGGCCTGTAGTGTTTAGGTAAGGAAGAGTCGCCTGCGCCTCATCTTTTAAAATGAAAGAGTACAAGAGGACTTGTCTCTAGTCTCTATTTTGCGCTTATTCTCCACACCCCTTACGGTGTTTCAGACGGCCTCCTTTCTTTGTCGACCCAATTCATTGACGGAGAGAGTCTCTTCAGAGGCGTCTTGTCACGTTCTCTTTGGAGTAGTGCGCCCGGTATGACTGTATTCCTCCGTCCCCATAACAATGGTACAATGAGGAGTAGACAACAACAAGACGTTCTGTCATCACAAAGACCTCTCAGACCAAATCCTGTTACGGGTCTGATGCAAAGCATAGGAACTTCAGCCAGTCAGTGTGTCCTTAAATAATAAATAAAGGTCCTGTTATTCAGGAAACAAGCCTCTAGACCCCCAGCCTCTTTGAAATGGGAGACCACCTATGGAGGAGCCCGGAGGAACCTTTCCATGCATAGCCTTGGCTACTCGGGCCTCCGGGGCGAGACACAGGACCTAAATTACTGTGTACCCAATGTCCGACCGAGGCCCAAATCCCAATTTCTCTGCTTTGTTTTTCCAAGGGGCCGATTTTTCCGAGGTCCCAGTGAGAACATGCTGTTCCATGAAACACATCCAAGAATAACAGCAGACCCTGACCTGTGGGGATTGCCCGAGCTAGGTTTCCAAATCCTCATTGGAGATCTCATGGGATGGACCCGAGAGCCAGGATGATTTAATTACACAAAGACAACATCACGTGTCACCAGGGGTTACGGGCAGTCACCTTTATGGGGCTAGAGGGCCAGAGGAGAGGGGGTGGATGTTCACAGCTGATGTACCCATATTTTGCTTACCTGGGCCCATGGCCTGGGTTGATTGGCTTGATGTAACCAGCTACATTGACACACAAGACGGTATTGCTTTCATCGGTCTCCTAATTACAGTACTGAAGGGGTGTGCTGCACCAGGGGAGGGAAAGACGGGAATTGCAGGAGGAATGGACTTGGACAAAGAGCGAGTATGTGTTTTTGTGTGTGTGTCCATGCCTTTGTGTGTGTGTGTGTCTCGTTTGGACGTCCTCCCATCCCACTGGTGTGTGTTTACAGGACACGGTGTTGTTTTTCAGGAACAGAAGGGTCCAGATGAGATCAGAGCTGGTTTTGATCTGGATAAAAGCTCCTCTCTTCACGAGGCCGGTGTTCCTTCAGCTCCGAGTCCCCATAGCTCAGAGGCGAATGTGGCTTCAGTTCCTATGCATGTGAAGAGTCGATGACAATGTGTCTGAGATCAACCAACAGGCTCTTGATCTTATGAGTAAGAGCCTTTGTCGGCTTAATGGGATATGTTTGAAATGTAATCCTTTAGCTATGACATCACATATTTAACCCTCGTGCATTTTATCTTGTCTTATTCCAATGTTGAGCAATATTCTGGTTCAGAAACCAAAAGTATTACCCAAGTAGGAGCTTATAGGAACTTAACATACACCGATTGTACAAAACATAAGAACACCTTCCTAATATTGTGGTGGACCATTCTTGATGCACATGTGAAACTGTAGAGTGTGAAAACCACAGCAGCGTTGAAGTTCTTGACACAAACCGGTGCTCCTACCATTTGGTATTTTGTTAGGATCCCCATTAGCTATTGCAAAAGCAGCAGCTACTCTTCCTGGAGTCCTCACAAAACATGAAACATGACATAATACAGAACATTAATAGACAAGAACAGCTCAAGGACAGAACTACATCAATAAAAAAAATAATGAAAAGAGGCACACGTAGCCTACATATCAATACCAAATCATACACACAAACTATCTAGGTCAAATAGGGGAAAGGCGTTGTGCTGTGAGGTGTTGCTTTATCTGTTTTCTGAAACCAGGCTTGCTGTTCATTTAAACAATATGAGATGGAGTGGAGTTCTACTTTACTCAGTACTTTGTTGAAACACATTCGCCAGCAATTACAGCCTCAAGTCTTCATGGGTATGACGCTACAAGTTTGGTACACCTTTATTTGGGGAGTTTCTCCATTCTTCTCTGTCGATCCTCTTAAGTTCTGTCAGGTTGGATGGGGAGCGTCGCTGCACAGCTATTTTCAGGCATCTCCTGAGATGTTCGATCAGGTTCAAGTCCGGACTCTGGCTGGGCCACTCAAGGACATTCAGAGACTTGTCCTGAAGCCACTCCTGAATTGCCTTGGCTCTGTGCTAAGGGTCGTTGTGTGGTTAGAAGGTGAACCTTTGCCCCAGTTTGAGGTCCTGAGCACTCTTGAGCAGGTTTTTGTCAAGGATCTCTCCATACTTTGCTCCATTAATCTTTCCCTCGATCCTGACTAGTCTCCCAGTCCCTGCCGCTGAAGAACATCCCCACAGCATGATGCTGCCACCACCATGCTCACCGTAGGGATGGTGCCAGGTTTCCTCCAGACGTGACACTTGGCATTCAGGCCAAATAGTTCAATCTTGGTGTATCAGACCAAAAAAATCTTGTTTCTCATAGTCTAAGAGTCCTTTAGGTGCCTTTTGGCAAACTCCAAGCGGGCTGTCACGTGCCTTTTACTGAGGTCTGGCTTCCGTCTGGCCACTCTACCATAAAGGCCTGATTGGTGGAGTGCTGCAGAGACGGTTGTCCTTCTGGAAGTTTTTTCCATCTCCACAGAGGATCTCTAGATCTCTGTCAGAGTGACCATCGTGTTCTTGGTCACCTCCCTGACCAAGGCCCTTCTCCCCTATTGCTCAGTTTGGCCGGGCGGCCAGCTCTAGGCAGAGTCTCGGTTGTTCCAAACTTCTTCAATTTAAGAATGATGGGGGCCACTGTGTTCTTGGGACCTTCAATGGTGCAGAAATGTTTGGTACTCTTCACGAGATCTGTGCCACGGCACAATCCTGTCTCGGAGCTCGATGGACAATTCCTTCTACCTCATGGCTTGTTTTTTTCTATGACCTGCACTGTCAACTGTGGGACCTTATGTAAACAGGTGTGTGCCTTTCCAAATCATGTCCAATCAATTTAATTTGACCACAGGTTGTCTCTAATCAAGTTGTAGAAACATCTCAAGGATGATCAATGGTAACAGGATGCACCTGAGCAATTTTCAAGTCTCATAGCAAAGGTTCTGAATATTTATGTAAATAAGGTATTTCTGTCATTTATATTTAATACAAATTTATATAAAACCTGTTTTTGCTTTGTCGTTATGGGCTATTGTGTGCAGATTGATGATGATTTTTATTTATTTAAACAATTTTAGAATAAGGCTGTAACGTAACAATATGTGGAAGAAGTCAAGGAGTCTGAATACTTTCCGAATGCACTCTATATCAGCCCTTTGATTACAATGAAGAGCAGAACGTGCTGCTCTGTTCTGGGCCAGCTGCACGACTGCACAATAATCAAGTTAAGACAAAACTAGATCCTGCAGGACCTACTTTTAGGAGTGTGGTGTCAAAAAAGCAGAGCATCTCTTTATTACGCACAGACCTCTCCCCATCTTTACAACCATTGAATCTATATGTTTTGATCATGATAGTTTACAATCTTCTAAGGTAACGCCAAGTAATTTAGTCTCCTCAACTTGTTCAACAGCCACACCATTCATTACCAGATTCAGCTGAGGTCTAGAATTTAGGGAATAATTTTTACCAATGCTCTTAGTTTTAGAGATGTTCGGGACCAGTTTATTACTGGCCACCCATTCCAAAACAGACTGCAACTGTTTGTTAAGGGTTGCAGTGACTTCATTAGCTGTGGTTGCTGATGTGCATAGGGTTGAATCATCAGCATACATGGACACACATGCTTTGTTTAATGCTAGTGGCAGGTCATTGGTAAAAATAGAAACGAGTAGAGGGCCTAGAGAGCTCCCCTGCACTACAACACACTTGACATATTTGACATTAGAGAAGCTTCCATTAAGGAAAACCCTTATATTAAAACCCTTATATTAGATAGATAGCTCTGAATCCACGATATGGCAGAGGTTGAAAAGCCATAACACATTTTTTTTTACCCTGTTCAAAGGCACTATGTTGTCTTTGCCATTAATCCTCTGAATGGCACACATTTACAATCCATGTCTCAATTGTCTCAAGGCTTGAAAATTATTCTTTAACCTGTCTCCTCCCCTTCATCTACACTGATTGAAGTGGATTTAACAAGTGACATCAATAAGGGATCATAGCTTTCACCTGGATTCACCTGTTCAGTCTGTCATGAAAAGAGTTATTAAGGTTTTGTGTACTCCGTGTCATTTTAATGTTTGGAAAACTCGTGTCCCGTAAACAAATCACGAACTTAACCCTAAACCTAATCCTAACTCCTGACCTTAACCCTAGCCCTAACCCTTAAGCCTAAAATGTATTTCAATGCAAATTCCTATTTTCCCGAACCCTAACTCAAAGCCTAACCTTAACTCCTAACCCTAAACCTAACCCTAAATTCTAACCTTAAACCTAACTGTAACCCTAACCCTAAACCTAACCTTTGAGCCTAAAATAGCCTTTGTCCTCGTGGTAATGTCACGTCCTGACCTTTACCTTTTGTATGTCTCTATTTTAGGTTGGCCAGGGCGTGAGTTGGGGTGGGCATTCTATGTTTTGGTCTTGTGTTTATATTTCTATGTGTTTGTCCTGGTATGGTTCCCAATCAGAGGCAGCTGTCAATCGTTGTCTCTGATTGAGAACCATACTTAGGTAGCCTGTTTTCCCATTAGGATTTGTGGGTAGTTATTTTCTGTTTAGTGTGTTGTTTCACCTGACAGGACTGTTTTGTGTGTTCAGTTCTATCTAATAAATTAACATGGACACTTTCCACGCTGCATATTGGTCCGATCTTGACTACTCTTCCTCAGACGAAGAAGAGATTCGTTACAGAGCCACCAACCACAACCGGACCAAGCAGCGTGGTAACCAGGAGCAGAGGGTTCTGGACTGGTAAAGGACCCTGGGCACAGGCTGGGGAATATCGCTCCCCCAGGGAAGAGCTGGAGGCACGGCAGCGCACCAGGGACTAGAGGCAGCCCCAAAAATGTATTGGGGGGAGCACACAGGGAGTGTGGCTAAGTCAGGTAGGAGACCTGAGCCAACTCCCTGTGCTTACTGTGGCGAGAGGTGCGCTACATTGCAGCTCCTCGTATCGGCCGGGCTTGAGTGGGCATCGAGCCAGGAGTAGCGAAGCCGGCTCAGCGTATCAGGTCTCCGGTGCGTCTCCTCGGCACCAGCCCTACGCACGGTGTCCCCGGTTCTCCAGCACAGCCCAGTGCGGTCTGTTCCACCCCGCCGCACTTGCCGGGCTACGGGGAGTATCCAGCCAGGACAGGTTGTGCAGGCTCAGTGCTCGAGACCTCCAGTGCACCTCCACGGTCCGGTCCATCCGGTGCCTCCTCCACCCACCAGGCCTCCTGTGGCAGCCCCACGCACCAGGCTGTCTCTCCGTCTCCTCCCTCCAGGTGCTCCCACCTGTCCAGCGCTTCCAGAGTCTCTCTCCTGTCCAGCGCTTCCAGAGTCTCCCTCCTGTCCAGCGCTTCCAGAGCCTCCCTCCTGTCCGGCGCTGCCAGAGCCGCCCGTCAGTCAGGAGCTGCCAGAGTCCACCTTCACTCCGGCGCTGTCAGAGCCGCCCGTCAGTCAGAAGCTGCCAGAGTCCACCTTCACTCCGGCGCTGCCAGAGCCGCCCATCAGTCAGGAGCTGCCAGAGTCCACCTTCACTCCGGCGCTGCCAGAGTCGCCCTTCACTCCGGCGATGCCGGATTCTCCCGTCTATTCGGGGCCCGCTGCAAGGGTCTCCAGTCCGAGGTCGGCAGCGAGGGTCGCCACTCCAAAGGCGCCACCTAAGTGGGCCAAGACTAAGGTGGAGTGGGGTCCACGTCACGCGCCAGAGCCGCCACCGCGGACAGATGCCCACCTAGATCCTCTCCTATGGGAGACCCTCCCCTAAGAGATTTGTTACAGGTAAGGTCCCCACGAATTACAATTTTCCTTATTTTACTATCCTTGTTGGGGCTTAGGGGGATTTCCAGTACCCACAAGTAGTTAGATATTTATTTTAAAGGATAGTAATACAATCACACAAACACACACACACACACACACACACACACACACACACACACACACACACACACACACACACACACACACACACACACACACACACACACACACACACACACACACACACACACTGGCCAGACAAGACAGAGGTCATGCTAAAGGTATGTACAGAGAGATATAGAGCTCAGTCAGGGTCAATCCCCACTTTAAAGCCAAGATAACAAACTACCTCAGAAATATGAATAATTTACACCGAGGTTGTTAGTGTGTAAACTGTGTGGTTTAGCATCATCTGTGTGCTAACGCTTCCCTCTAACATCTCTGTTTACGAGATTTGGACATCAACTCATAAATAATGGGTCTTTGATGGGTGTGCAATCTATCTTGTTTCACTACTCCACCTGATAACTGCTCTTATAGCCCCCATTTCCATTATCCTAAACCCTCATGAAGTTCATACAAATACGTTCTGAACATCTGAAAGGGCACTTTTACGACGTATTTGATGTATTCCCTCAATTACATTTGACGTCCATTACTCCTTTCATCAAGCCAAACCTTTCTAACAGGAAACATGGCGTGACCCTTGTAATTGCAAACAAGCAACAGGGGGCTGTTGTTAAAAAAAGAGTTGGCCATTTTACATCCATTTTACAGCCAAATTATGATATACAAAGAGGTCACAAACCAAGACAGATGATGACATAGAAGACTGTTAGACAGTAGTACGGCTGACTAAAGTAACTCAAGTGAAAGCGTTGCTTTGGATAAGATCAGCGTTCTGGCGTCATTGTTGAATATCATCCAACACAAACAACTGGAACATTGTTCAGGGATTAATCATCATTAATGAAGTTACTACCAAAACATTCTGACATCCAGGTATAAATGACATTTTGGAAAGTGCAATGAGTGCAGAGAGCGACTCTGTCTTTGAGCCTATTGGCTAGAACACAGAAGTGAACATCTGGAATGATGCAAATAATTGTTTTGGATGATGCTTTTCTGTAAGATAATAATAAATGGCTGTCCTGGATGGACAGAATGAAGTGTCAATAATTGGCCTTTTCCAAACATTAGGAACACATTCATCCTTTTTAAACAGTACTATGGTAGTTTATGTTATTTTGTCACAGAAATGTTTTACTTTGATCCCAAGTGTTAGGAGTGATTATCTTTCCAGGGCTTGTTAACAAACCAAAACTGATTTGGCTCGAAAAGGCGGTTTATTATTAGTTCGTTTTTTACAACTAATTTCAACTCGTATCTTTTTTTATCTTAATGCCTTGATGCCTTTTGTTTTCTTTTTCATTTAATAGTGTATGATCACAAACATGTGACCTGGGCCGGCTTCAAAAGTGCCCTTACCGTTCTACAGATGGTAACACTTAATTGGTAACAGAATAAAACGCTTGATGACTACGGTTGAAACTGTTCCCGGGGAGGGTGAACTTGGCAAGAAAGAGTTCCCCTGTCGTAGAAACAACATCTAACCATCAAATAGCACAAGGAAGTAAACAGGGCTTTAATAGGGAGCAGGGGAATATAAATATAGATCTGAGGGAGCATTAAAGGTTTGAACTGAGTTATAAAGATAATGTTGGACATTTCTCTGATGTTCTTTTATGAATCCTTAATCAAATCATTGGCTTCGAGTAACCATATTTGTGTGGATTCATGCAAATATTCAGGGGATATATTAACTGCTGTCCTTGATGATTGAGTTTCAGCTTTATGTTGCTTATTTACCTTGCTTAGTAGGAGGTACCAGTGTATCGAATTCCAGTGTATAGGAGTTTTCAACAAATCCCAGAACTCTAGTCTCATGAAAACATCATCCTAAAACCCTAAATCCGTAAAATAATCAAACAGTATAATTACAACACGCACATACCTTTCTAAAAAGGAGTGAGGGAAGGGTGGAAGGAGGAGACACCACCTGGAATCCATTATCTCGAGATGGTGGAAGCCCTCGCCCCTCGACTCCCATCCCGACCCCCTCAGAGGGGTACGTACGTGTCTCATCCAACGCACATGGAAAATGCTTCCATAGCAATATATAGTAATTACTCAATATAACAGGCTGTCAATTCGGCCATTGTGAAGATGGCAATGAATCACCCCTTTACGTGTTTCACTTGTGTCTCTCATTTATTAATGTATTATTATGAAAGACTGGTGAGCTGAGATTTGAGTTGGAACACATTTTAAGTTGTTATCCATCTCTTCCAGCCTCATCAAATATGAACAGCTATATGTGATGACCTCATAATGGAGAGTACAGAATAAGAACACTTCAGGGAATACTACTATTCTAGCACAGTTGTCTTTGTGTTGACATCAGTGTTTACAAAAGCAACATGGGAACATGAGTCGTCCTTACTGGCATATCTATTACAATGGAATGAGCACTGAGGAAATGGTCAAACATTTTAGACATGGAACATTTTTAAAGTAGTATAAATTCCTACCTTCTGTGGTTTCCTTTCTCTTCACCACTCTCACAAACTTTAACCTTATAGTCTTGCTGTGGTGCGCAGTAACTGACGGATTGTCAGTTAGCTACTTTTATTGTCCATCGGTGAGTGTTGCTACCTCTTAAATTCCCGTTCAGATTTACAAGGATGTCTTGACAGAGTGGCTGGAGACTAGCATGTGAAAAGCTTAACCTTTTGTAAGGTTCAGACGTTTCTTTAGTCTCTGGCTCCTGGCCTAGATGTGCAACATTTTGGGGCGCAATGAATTCTTGGACTGTTATTAGTCTGAATATGATAAGGAAACACAAACAATGTTACTACGACATACTCAAAGGCTTGGTTATATCACATTATTTTAGACAATGATTCAAAAGAAAATTGTAGTATTCTGGGGTAGACTAGAGATTGCATTTGTATTGTTTCAACAGTTTTGACATTTTAAGATGAAATTGTACATAACATATTGATGTTAGATCTCAGTTTGTATGTTTTCGGTCCTTATGGTCATTCACCACTTCCATACATCCAACACATTCTCAGGCTGTAGATGCTGTATGATGGGCAAATCTCCACTAGATGTCATGGTTGCTTGGTTTTGAAAAATGTACTTTCATATGTATCTAGAGAAATCAACCAAAGTGACAGATTTCTGCTTGTTAAAAGAAGGAAACAGTAGGCAGAGAAAGATGGGAAGATGACTGCTAGAGAATGTCCTGACCTAAAGAGTCATTTTAACATCTCTGTTTGTTTGGGTCAAACCGGTGATAAATGGTTTTTATAATATGTTGCTTTACATAAGCATTGCACATACCCTTTTTCTAAATATTCTGTGGATAGTTAATTGAAATGTTTATCTGTCTTTTATTATTGCATTTGTTATGATGATAATCATAGATATTTTATGATGATGGTTTTATGACGCTATGAGACTAGAAAGGAAAATATTGGAAACAGAACCTCAATAAGCTCAATTATTAAAAACATATTTACAAACACACAAACAATGAACAATCTGGATCCAAGAAAGAAAACAAAGAGGTCCAAATAAGTACATTTTTAAAAACATGCCACGGAATGGTTCATATGATGTTTCTGCTTCTAATTGTACTTTCTGGACGCTGTCGCAATACACAATCATCAATCATTTACAGTGGTGTATCGACCAATATCCTGTATTAACTAAGATAGCAAAATCAACCCATTACATTTTTAGTCACCCTTTGTGCAGTCAGAACAATTGGAGAGTATCACTCACGTTCCACTTTCTCTCCCTCTCCCCCACTTTTTCTCTCTCTTTCTCCTAACCCCTCTCTCTATCCCTCCCCCCTCTCCAAACCTACCTCTCCACCCCCACTTGCCATCTTTCCAATTCAACACTCAAGTCAGAGAGACAGATGCCTCTCTCCGGAAACTTCTGAGGAGGCATATACGAAGTGGAAGTGATGAAAGCCACAAGAAGCCGGGTCCCACTGCAGCAAGGTCTCGGCTCTTTGCTCTCGCCTGCCGGCGAGCACGAGCTCCCCTCATTTAGAAAAAGCACTGTACATCCTGGAACCTGGGTTCCCCTTGTTTTTTAATTAAAACCCGTGTGGATTCGCCTCCCTCAGACCCCAGTAGAGAGAAAGGGGTTGTAGCGGGGAAAAACTTCCAAGTTGTTCCACTTGACAGGTATATTTAAGTTCACCCAGTTTGACCAGATGGATCATGTATTTTGTATAAGGCGTTATTATATGGTGGATGGGTGGGAGGCGGGGGGCACTGAGTGGGAAAGAGGAAAAAGGGAGCATGGGGAGAAGGTGGGGATGAGGGAGCAGAGATCAACAAGCACGGAGGAGGAGGCAACGGCGGTGAGATCCTTCTGGGTGATCTTCTTAGATCTTGTGAGAGGAGCATCGTCAAGAATTCATCCGGTCTTTAGCTGGCGTTAGATAACATAAGATGTTTGAAAGACTTAATTGTAAATATTAATAAACATAGCTAATTATGCTTAACTGAAAAATGGATTCGTGTGAACGTCTGTAGATGAATGGCGGCGTCCCACCGAGAGGATACCACTAATAGGTTGGTACTCATCAACAGCATCAATAGGTTGGTACTCATCAACAGCATCAATAGGTTGGTACTCATCAACAGCATCAATAGGTTGGTACTCATCAACAGCATCAATAGGTTGGTACTCATCAACAGCATCAATAGGTTGGTACTCATCAACAGTATCAATAGGTTGGTACTCATCAACAGCATCAAAACATGGGACAAACAAACATGACATCGTCAACTGATCAAAGCAGATGGACATGAGGATGTTTTGAATAATTCTTTATATTGAACTGGTCATTTGAAAATATGTTCTTCATCCAAAATAGAACTTTTCAAAGAGTTGCGAACTCACTACATGAACAACAATTTGAGAAATTGAAAATAATGCATATGCCTACTATACAATAAAGTGAACAAAAATATAAATGCAACATGTAAAGTGTTGGTCACATGTTCATGAGCTGAAATAAAAGATCCCAGAAATGTTCCATACTCACAAAAAAAACGTATTTCTCTAAATTGTTTTGCTGAAATGTGTTTACATTGCTGTTAGTGAGCATTTATTTTACATTTGCCAATATAATCCATCCAACTGACAGGTTGGAAATTGATTAAACAGCATGAGCATTGCACCGGTGCACCTTGCACTGTGGACAATAAAAGGCCACTCTAAAATGTGCAGTTTTGTCACACAACACAATGCCACAGATGTCTCAAGTTTTGAGGAAGCGTGCGATTGGCATGTTGACTACAAGAATGTCCATGAGAGCTGTTGCCATAGAATTGAATGTTCATTTGTCTACCAAATGCCACCTCTAACGTTGTTTTTCGAAAATGTAGCCGTACATCCAACTGGCCTCACAACCGCAGACCACATGCAACCACACCAGCCAAGGACCTCCACATCCAGCTTCTTTACCTGCGGGATCATCTGACCCCAGCCACCCGGACAACTGATGAAACTGTGGGTTTGTACAATTGAAGATTTTCTGCACAAACTGTCAGAAACCATCTCAGGGAAGATCATCTGTGTGCTTGTTGTCGTCACTGGGGTCTTGACCTGAGTGCAGTTTGGCGTCGTAACCGACTTCATTGGGCAAATGCTCACCTTCAATGGACACTGGTACGCTGGAGAAGTGTGCTCTTCATGGATGAATCCCGGTTTCAACTGTACCGGGCAGATGTATGGGGTCATGACATTTACATTTGAGTCATTTAGCAGACACTCTTATCCAGAGAGATTTACAGTTAGTGCATTCATCTTAAGATAGCTAGGAGGGACAACCACATAGCACAGGCATAGAAAGTACATTTTTCATGGGACAACATTCCACAGGCCACAATCAACAGACTGATCAACTCGATGCGAAGGAGATGTGTCGCTGCATGAGGCAAACGGTGGTCACACTGACTGGTTTTCTGATCCACGCCCCTACTTTAAAAAAAAAAGCTATCTGTGACCAATAGATGCATATCTGTATTCCCAGTCATGTAACATCCATTGATTCGGGCTTAATTCATTCATTTCAATTGACTGATTTCCTTATATGAACTGTAACTCAGTAAAATCTTTGAAATTGTCGCATGTTGCGTTTATATTTTCGCTCAGTGTGCATCGTCCAAGTAGGGGAAGGAAGACAATTTGTTTAGACGAGAGCTTTAGCGCCAGCTCCCTCTAGTGAATTATTTTGGAATGGACAAGCTGGACACTTCATTAGGAATGAAAGGGGCCATAAGGATAGATAGGAAAACACCCAGGAACTTGACGACTGAATGCTGATTAGCCACATACTCTTAGTAACTTCATTTCACTGATGATTTTAGCAAGATATACATATTGTACATGTGACTCTATTACCGTGAAGGCAGGAGAGTAGAGTATGTAGATGCACTGTCACTAAGATAACTCCTTGGCAGCCCGAAGCACATTGAGAGGCCAGAGAACACTGTTATTGGACCTATAGCACATATCAGTCTGTCCACCGCCCAGTAGCAGAATCTGCCTTACTACAAGTCAGTTTCATCATCATGCTGGACTTATAGAATCGGAAACATTACACTCAAACCTATGAGGAAATGATGTTAATCATTGATGACATTCAGTTTAAAACAGATCTTCCTCTACAGTGCATGTCTGCAGTGTTTGTGAAGATAGGCAACAGTTATGGAGTGTGCTGTACATGAATGATATAGCATTTCTCCAACCCATGATGAAGCCAGTGACCAGTCATGATTTAAGAGCATCGGGCAGTTCTCTTTTGACTCCGTGAATTAATAATCAAAGAAAACGGCAAAGAGAAAAAGTGAAGCTTTCAAAAATCAATGGGGGCCATGTTTCATGACCAGCATGCGTCGATCCTGGAGCCCTCACCTGGGTGCCCTTGTATGTGTGTGTGTGTGTGTGTGTGTGTGTGTGTGTGTGTGTGTGTGTGTGTGTGTGTGTGTGTGTGTGTGTGTGTGTGTGTGTGTGTGTGTGTGTGTGTGTGTGTGTGTGTGTGTGTGTGTGTGTGTGTGTGTGTGCCCGTGTGTTGTGAGTGTCCGTGTGCGCTGACGCTCTACTGCAGCGGCTATTCTATTGTACCGGGGCGATCTGATTTCCTGAATCACTCTACCTGTTGGTTGTACATCTAAATCAGCGTTGATCGCTGACAGAAAACAAGGCTAACTGGTGCGAAGGAAGAAGCGCTTTTTTGGGTTAGCGAGCAGCCTACTAAATACCAGTTGTCTCCTCAAATCAGCGTGGTCAGGGCTGCATTATTGATGGGGCCTCCAGGGCCCTCTGGCTCCTTAGATGGGGATGTCTTTCTGCCTGCCAGTGAGTGAGTGAGTGAGTGAGTGAGTGAGTGAGTGAGTGAGTGAGTGAGTGAGTGAGTGAGTGAGTGAGTGAGTGAGTGAGTGAGTGAGTGAGTGAGTGAGTGAGTGAGAGGGAGGGAGGGAGGTTCTGGGAGGAAAGGTGGACTGAATCAGGCCCGTCGAACGAGGACTCAAATTGTGTTCTGGCTTAGGTGGCTCTGTGTGTCTGGGACGTTCTGGAGAGGAGCGAGGTTCTGTGTATGAACCAACCAGGCATAGCAAGCCAGCTTGGGCCAGAACACAAACAGTAATGCCTGGCCTTAAATTGAAAATGAATGGTAGCATGACGTCCCTCTGGGGAGACAGAGAGGGAGCAGCTGGTGTTCAAGACACTGCTGGTCCAGGCTTCAAAACACACACACACACACACACACACACACACACACACACACACACACACACACACACACACACACACACACACACACACACACACACACACACACACACACACACACACACACACACACACACACACACACACAGAGAGAGGGCCACTACATATTGACGCTTTAATAATTGAGGGCCACTTCAGGACTTCTTTATGGTGACAGCCATGGACCCTCCCTCCCATTTGTTCACTGTCACAGAGACAAGGCACAACGGAATGAATGAATGGTAATTAATATGAGAGAGGAAAATTCGAAGGTGAGAAGAGAGCAGAAGGTAAGGGATGTGAGGAGCTGGTTTTCCTATATCCTGTGGGTGGAGCACATCCATCTGTTAGGAATAATGGCCAGCAATGATCAAACTGTATCTTTTAATCTTTTACTAAGGACTTTTTATCTATTACTCTGATTATCATTCATATCATATATTAGAATAGCCTTTGCCATTTACAGTTGAAGTCATTAGTTTACATATGTAACAGTATAGCTTCCGTCCCTCTCCTCGCCTTGAACCAGGGACCCTCTGTACACATCGACGACTGACACCCAAGACCCATCGCTCCACAAAAGCTGCAGCCCTTGCATAGGAAGGGGAACAACTACTTCAAGGTCTCAGAGGAGTGATGTCACCAATTGAAACGCTATTAGCGCGCACCACTGCTAACTAGCTAGCCATTTCACATCAGTTACACTCACCCCCCTTTTGCCCTCCTCCTTTTCTGCAGCAACCAGTGATCCGGGTCAACAGCATCAATGTAACAGTATTGCTTCTGTCCCTCTCCTCGCCCCATCCTGGGTTCGAACCAGGGACCCTCTGCACTCATAGACAACAGCCACGAAGCATCGTTACCCATTGCGCAAAAAAGCCACGGCCCATTTCACATCGGTTACACATACACCTTAGCCAAATACATTTAAACTCAGTTTTTCACAATTCCTGACATTTAATACTCGTAAAAATTCCCTATCTTAGGTCAGTTAGGATCTCCACTTTATTTTAAGGACATGAAATGTCAAAATAATAGTATAGAGAATTATATATTTCATATTTGATTTCTTTCATCACATTCCCAGTTGGTCAGAAGTTTACATACACTCAATTAGTATTTGGTAGCATTGCCTTTAAATTGTTTAACTTGGGTCAAACGTTTCAGGAAGCCTTCGACAAGCTTCCCACAATGTGTTGGGTGAATTTTGTCCCATTCCTCCTGACAGAGCTGGTGTAAATGAGTCAGGTTTGTGGGCCTCCTTGCTCTCACACGCTTTTCAGTTCTGCCCACAGATTTTCTATAGGATTGAGGTCAAGGCTTTGTGATGGGCACTCCAAGACCTTGACTTTGTTGTCCTTAAGCCCTTTTACCACAACTTTGGAAGTATGCATTGTCCATTTGGAAGACCCATTTGCGACCAAGCTTCAACTGCCTGACTGGTGTCCTGAGATGTTGCTTCAATATATTCATATAATTTTCCACCCTCATGATGCCATCTATTTTGTGAAGTGCACCAGTCCCTCCTGCAGCAAAGCACCCCCACAACATGATGCTGCCACCCCCGTGCTTCACTGTTGGGATGGTGTTCTGCGGCTTGCAAGCCTCTCCCTTTTTCCTCCAAACATAACGATGGTCATTATGGCCAAACAGTTCTATTTTTGTTTCATCAGACCAGATGATGTTTCTCCAAAAAGTATGATCTTTGTCCCCATGTGCAGTTTCAAACCGTAGTCTGGCTTTTTTATGGCGGTTTTGGAGCAGTGGCTTCTTCCTTGCTGAGCAGCCTTTCAGGTTATGTCGATATAGGACTTGTTTTACTGTGGATATAGATACTTTTGTACCTGTTTCCTCCAGCATCTTCACAAGGTCCTTTGTTGTTGTTATGTGATTGATATGCACTTTTCGCACCAAGGTACGTTCATCTCTAGGAGACAGAACACGTCTCCTTCCTGAGCGGTATGACGGCTGCGTGGTCCCATGGTGTTTATACTTGCGTACTATTGTTTGTACAGATGAACGTGGTACCTTCAGGCGTTTGGAAATTGCTCCCAAGGATGAGCCAGACTTATGGAGGTCTACAATTTTTCTGAGGTCTTGGCTGATTTTTTAAAATTTTCCCATGATGTCAAGCAAAGAGGCACTGAGTTTGAAGGTAGGCCTTGAAATACATCCACAGGTACACCTCCAAAGCTTCTAAAGCTTCTGACCCACTGGAATTGCAAAACAGTGAATTATAAGTGAAATAATCTGTCTGTAAAAAAATTGTTGTAAAAATTACTTGTGTCATGCACAAAGTAGATGTCCTAACCAACTTGCCAAAACTGTAGTTAACAAGACTTTTTTAGATTTGTTGAAAAACTAGTTTTAATGACTACAACCTAAGTGTACGTAAACTTCCGACTTCAACTGTAAGTACAATCTCCAAATAACCTTAGCATTTTGCAGTGGGCTAAATCAGGGTGATTATTTTTATTCTTAAACAAATCTACTTTGAAACAAAAGTATACAACCTCACACACATGGTCATGGCCTTAAACAAAGAAGACATCTGTACCATGTCAGATATAGAGTTGTAAATGTATTACTTTTGGAGTTTTCATCCCAATATTACACTTTATATCCATCACAGAAGACTGAAATATAATAAAACCGTTTACCATAAAAACACCAGATTTTTAAAAGTTTATTAATTATGAAAAATATTAATAACATCCCACCCCTGAGGCCACTAGATGGCGAGTTGGTCATTTGACTGCAGGAAAGGGGATGGCGTGTGTCATGTTGTATAAATGATTGGAGACAGGCGCAGGAATACGTAATAAGGGGTTTTAATACTCCACCCAAATTACACAAAATCCCATGAACGGCACGGGGACGAAGCCCAAATAAAACACGTATACAAAAACACAGGAATGTAACCCAGACAAAGAGCGAGGTTAAACCTCTAATTAATACACTGGATGAGACCCGTAATAACAATACACGGGATGAGACCCGTAATAACAATACACTGGACGAGACCCGTACTAACAATACACGGGACGAGACCCGTAATAACAATACACGGGACGAGACCCGTAATAACAATACACTGGACGAGACCAGTAATAACAATACACGGGACGAGACCCGTAATAACAATACACGGGACGAGACCCGTAATAACAATACACGGGACGAGACCCGTAATAACAATACATGGGACGAGACCCGTAATAACAATACAGTGGACGAGACCCGTAATAACAATACACTGGATGAGACCCGTAATAACAATATACGGGACGAGACCCGTAATAACAATACATGGGACGAGACCCGTAATAACAATACACAGGACGAGACACGTAATAACAATACATGGGACGAGACCCGTAATAACAATACACTGGACGAGACCCGTAATAACAATACACTGGACGAGACCCGTAATAACAATACACTGGACGAGACCCGTAATAACAATACACTGGACGAGACCCGTAATAACAATACACTGGACGAGACCCGTAATAACAATACACTGGACGAGACCCGTAATAACAATACACGGGACGAGACCCGTAATAACAATACACACTGGACGAGACCCGTAATAACAATACATGGGACGAGACCCATAATAACAATACACTGGACGAGACCCGTAAACAATACACGGGACGAGACCCGTAATAACAATACACGGGACGAGACCCGTAATAACAATACACTGGACGAGACCCGTAATAACAATACACTGGACGAGACCCGTAATAACAATACACTGGACGAGACCCGTAATAACAATACACTGGACGAGACCCGTAATAACAATACACGGGACGAGACCCGTAATAACAATACACGGGACGAGACCCGTAATAACAATACACTGGACGAGACCCGTAATAACAATACACTGGACGAGACCCGTAATAACAATACACTGGACGAGACCCGTAATAACAATACACTGGGACGAGACCCGTAATAACAATACACTGGACGAGACCCGTAATAACAATACACTGGACGAGACCAGTAATAACAATACACTGGACGAGACCCGTAATAACAATACACTGGACGAGACCCGTAATAACAATACACTGGACGAGACCCGTAATAACAATACACTGGACGAGACCCGTAATAACAATACACTGGACGAGACCAGTAATAACAATACACTGGACGAGACCCGTAATAACAATACACTGGACGAGACCTGTAATAACAATACACGGGACGAGACCCGTAATAACAATACACTGGACGAGACCCGTAATAACAATACACTGGACGAGACCCGTAATAACAATACACTGGGCGAGACCCGTAATAACAATACACTGGACGAGACCAGTAATAACAATACATGGGATGAGACCCGTAATAACAATACACGGGACGAGACCCGTAATAACAATACACTGGACGAGACCAGTAATAACAATACATGGGACGAGACCCGTAATAACAATACATGGGACGAGACCCGTAATAACAATACACTGGACGAGACCAGTAATAACAATACATGGGACGAGACCCGTAATAACAATACACTGGACGAGACCCGTAATAACAATACACACTGGACGAGACCCGTAATAACAATACATGGGACGAGACCCATAATAACAATACACTGGACGAGACCCGTAATAACAATACACTGGACGAGACCCGTAATAACAATACACGGGACGAGACCCGTAATAACAATACACTGGACGAGACCCGTAATAACAATACACTGGACGAGACCCGTAATAACAATACACTGGGCGAGACCCGTAATAACAATACACTGGACGAGACCAGTAATAACAATACATGGGACGAGACCCGTAATAACAATACACGGGACGAGACCCGTAATAACAATACACTGGACGAGACCAGTAATAACAATACATGGGACGAGACCCGTAATAACAATACATGGGACGAGACCCGTAATAACAATACACTGGGCGAGACCCGTAATAACAATACACTGGACGAGACCAGTAATAACAATACATGGGATGAGACCCGTAATAACAATACACGGGACGAGACCCGTAATAACAATACACTGGACGAGACCAGTAATAACAATACATGGGACGAGACCCGTAATAACAATACATGGGACGAGACCCGTAATAACAATACACTGGACGAGACCAGTAATAACAATACATGGGACGAGACCCGTAATAACAATACACTGGACGAGACCCGTAATAACAATACACACTGGACGAGACCCGTAATAACAATACATGGGACGAGACCCATAATAACAATACACTGGACGAGACCCGTAATAACAATACACTGGACGAGACCCGTAATAACAATACACGGGACGAGACCCGTAATAATAATACACTGGACGAGACCCGTAATAACAATACACTGGACGAGACCCGTAATAACAATACACTGGGCGAGACCCGTAATAACAATACACTGGACGAGACCAGTAATAACAATACATGGGACGAGACCCGTAATAACAATACACGGGACGAGACCCGTAATAACAATAAACTGGACGAGACCAGTAATAACAATACATGGGACGAGACCCGTAATAACAATACATGGGACGAGACCCGTAATAACAATACACTGGACGAGACCAGTAATAACAATACATGGGACGAGACCCGTAATAACAATACACTGGACGAGACCCGTAATAACAATACACACTGGACGAGACCCGTAATAACAATACATGGGACGAGACCCATAATAACAATACACTGGACGAGACCCATAATAACAATACACTGGACGAGACCCGTAATAACAATACAGTGGACAAGACCCGTAATAACAATACATGGGACGAGACCCGTAATAACAATACACGGGACGAGACCCGTAATAACAATACACGGGACGAGACCCGTAATAACAATACACTGGACGAGACCCGTAATAACAATACACGGGACGAGACCCGTAATAACAATACACTGGACGAGACCCGTAATAACAATACATGGGACGAGACCCGTAATAACAATACAGTGGACGAGACCCGTAATAACAATATACGGGACCAGACCCGTAATAACAATACACTGGACGAGACCCGTAATAACAATACACTGGACAAGACCAGTAATAACAATACACGGGACGAGACCCGTAATAACAATACATGGGACGAGGCCCGTAATAACAATACACAGGACGAGACCCGTAATAACAATACACGGGACGAGACCCGTAATAACAATACACTGGACGAGACCCGTAATAACAATACACGGGACGAGACCCGTAATAATAATACACGGGACCAGACCCGTAATAACAATACATGGGATGAGACCCGTAATAACAATACACGGGACGAGACCCGTAATAACAATACACGGGACCAGACCCGTAATAACAATACATGGGACGAGACCCGTAATAACAATACACTGGACGAGACCAGTAATAACAATACACGGGACGAGACCCGTAATAACAATACACGGGACGAGACCCGTAATAACAATACACTGGACGAGACCCGTAATAACAATACACTGGACGAGACCCGTAATAACAATACACGGGACGAGACCCGTAATAACAATACATGGGACGAGACCCGTAATAACAATACACTGGACGAGACCAGTAATAACAATACACGGGACGAGACCCGTAATAACAATACACGGGACGAGACCCGTAATAACAATACACTGGACGAGACCCGTAATAACAATACACGGGACGAGACCCGTAATAACAATACACGGGACGAGACCCGTAATAACAATACACTGGACGAGACCCGTAATAACAATACACGGGACGAGACCCGTAATAACAATTGTACAAAACACGCAGCACGAAAGCCGAAACATCACAGGACCAATGGACATGGTAACAATAACCAACCAGACAATGGTGAACAGGGGCCACATATATACAATTACTAATCAGGGGGAATGGGAATCAGGTGTGCGTAATGAAACAGTTCAGTGACGCCTAGAGGCCGGTGACGTAGACCTCCGGAGCTGGCGCACGGAATGAGCAGCAGTACCAGGAGCAGTACAGGAGAATCCATGACAGCAGACGCTTAGACAGTTAGCTAGTTACTGGTGAGCTAGGTCTTCAGCCAGCACGGAACAAAAGGGGGAGGGTCATTCAGAACTCTGCCTCAGTTGATGCTGCTGTGAACCGCATCATGAGAGATATGTCAATCTGGAGATCTATAAAAAAATACATTTTTGATGCAATTTCAATGTTGTTTGAGTTGCTTTGTGTATCACCAAATTAGCTTGAGATTATTTTACTGAAACACGGCTCACTGCATCCAAGTTTCTTGACATAGGCGTTTCAAAGGGCTGTCAGTCAAGGTGAGCTGATGAAAATAAGCTCCCTGTCCACTCAGCATGTCTTTTCAAATTTCCTGGTAGTTAGCCATTAGAGAAAAATTGAGAAAAATTGCTCTCTCATAGGCACGAATACTATAGCAGCTGAGTCTGGTCTACTTAGTTCATTGACTGTATATGAACTAGAGAAAAAAGAGCCTATGAAATGTCTCACTTTCTCTTCTGCCTCTGACATTACCACCATTATTTGCCCTATGGGAAACTACCTGAATGATACGAAGTGTGTTGCAAAATGGATGACAGGCGTTGCATCTGAGTGGATAAAATATACATTTCATTTAATTCTTTTGGACCCTTCAGTGGTGCATTTAACTGCTCAGTGGCAGTCAGTGCTCAAGCAAATTAGGGCCCAGAATCAGTGGTGTAAAGTACTTACTGTAAGTAAAAATACTACTTCAGTAGTTTTTTGGGGGTATCTGTACTGTACTTTTTATATTTTTGACAACTTTTACTTTTACTCCCACTACATTCCTAAAGAAAATAACGTCAATAACGTCAACGTAACTGTCATCCACTTTTTTTTTCTCTTTTCCCCCTTTTTTTAAAGGGGTGGATCAGCTTATCAGCATATTGCAGAAAGAATATTGGTTCCATCCATGTAATTGTCTGCATCATTTCCAATCCCCCATATATTTTTGGGTAAATATATATATCCATACACACATGCATACATATACACATACATACATACATACTTTTTAAAAGAATATACCTGTATTATTATTCCCCGCAAACCCTACCACCGATCCCCCAATTGGAGTAAACTAATAAACACCATGGCTTTACCTTCAATTTATACATCTTATACACATTTACATACACAGTCTATTTTACAGTGGTTATATTTTGTTTGTTTTTAGTCCTTCCTCTATTTCTGATGTCCATCCAGTTTGATTTATATTTGTAACTGTGCTATTTCTCAAAAGTTCTGAACATACAGTATATACATTTTACAGACCCGTATGGTTTATCTTGATATTAGTCCCACCCTTCAGCTCCATTCAACCTCTCCCATCTATCTCTCAATATCATCCATTTTGGATATCTATATGCCATATATTTTTCAACTGTGCTGTGATGCTTCACAAACGACTTGAACCTTTCTATTCTCATAGCTTCTACAGATTGTAAATTAAAAATAAACATTTTTGCTAAAATAATGATTATATTATTGATTGATTGAGTATGGCTTTTCAAATCACCCAGTATTGCTGTCTGCAGCGTTAGTTCTAGGCAAATGTTGCAATTCTTCAGCCATTCCTCATCCTACTGCCTCTGATCTTGCGGACTCACTAAACACAAATGCTTAGTTTGTAATTATGTCTAACTGTTGAACTGTGCCCTTGGCTCCGTAAATTTAAAAAACAAGAAAATCATGCCGTCTGGGTTGCTTCATTTCAGGAATTTTAAATGATTTATACCTTTTCTTTTACTTTTGATATTTAAGTATATTTTAACGATTACATTTACTTTTTATACTTAAGTATATTTAAAGAAAAATAATGTTTTACTTTTACTCAAGTAGTATTTTACTGGGTGACTTTCACTTTTACTTGAGTCATTTTCTTTTAAGGTATATTTACTTTTACTCAAGTTTGACAGTTGGGTACTTTTCCCACCACTGCCCAGAATAAGTGAATGGTTCAAGTGTTCAGGGATTTGAGCACATGGCTATTTCTGTTCTTTGATGCCTATTACTTTTCAATTACAGATGTAGGATCTTCAATTGAGTCAGTTAGCTGCAGCAGGAAAATAATCTGTCAGCAACAGGAAATGTGAATTATTATGTGAATTATAATTCATGATCATTTTTGTATGAGTTTAATACATTTTTTGTTAGGGCAAATCAAGTTGGAAATTTCAAAGAGGAAATTACAAACTTTAGAATGATTTTTAAAATATTTATTTTAAATGGAAAAGGGTGTGGGGGAAATACGGTTGGGGTTTTATAGTCAGTCTTCCCAATTCCTTCTGCCGATTTATAAGCTGTTGTATAGACCTCTAACACGGCTACAGATGTAGGATCTTAATTTGGTCACTATTTTGTTGCTGAGAATTTTCCTGTAAAGTAGGAAATGCAAACTTGTAGTGTATTTGAGTTTTAAAAACTTCTTAAGAATATCTATCAAATGAAAAATAATAA
>NC_068436.1:14113061-14115561 GCF_023373465.1 Oncorhynchus keta
GACTGGACCATTCTCTTCTGACTGAATGGACTGTACCATTCTCATCTGACTCAACGAACTGAACCTTTATCCTCTGGCAGAATGGACCGTACCATTCTCCCCTGCTAGAATGGATCGTATCATTCTCCTCTGGCAGAATGGACCATACCATTCTCCTCTGACTGAACAGACCTTACCATTCCCCTCTGGCAAAACGGACTGTACCATTCTCCTCTGACAGAACGGACCATACCATTATCTGTGTGTACCAGACACATTGGTGGATGTTTAGCAACAACTCTCCATAGAGGAGGTGGACACACATGTGATATGCTCCATTTTGGCTGTGTCACACATATACAGTATGGATGAAGGCAATTCTTGGTTTCTGTGTTCACTCAGTAGAGTAGTATTGAGACCGTACACAGTCATACAGACCCTCCTTGTCTACATGTAGTAGGGATCAAACAATGATTCATGTACATGTTTCATAGTGAATAAAGTGCTCAATAGACTTAGATTACATTGGTGGTTTAACACCATGGGGGGGGGGGTATATTCGAAGCTAAGGGGCCCACATCCCTTTCTCTACAAAATCTGCTTTCTACATCTTCAACATTCCCGTGTACAAGGCATTCCTCCTTTTGTTGTTAACTGTGTGTGTGTGTGTGTGTGACAAAATGACATAAACTACCATAGTACTGTTTAAAAAGGATGAATGTGTTCTTAATGTTTGGAAAAGGCCAATTATTGACACTTCATTCTGTCCATCCAGGACAGCCATTTATTATTATCTTACAGAAAAGCATCATCCAAAACAATTATTCGCATCAATCCAGATGTTCACTTCTGTGTTCTAGCCAATAGGCTCAAAGACAGAGTCGCTCTCTGCACTCATTGCACTTTCCAAAATGTCATTTATACCTGGATGTCAGAATGTTTTGGTAGTAACTTCATTAATGATGATTAATCCCTGAACAATGTTCCAGTTGTTTGTGTTGGCTGATATTCAACAATGACGCCAGAACGCTGCTCTTATCCAAATCAACGCTTTCACTTGAGTTACTTTAGTCAGCCGTACTACTGTCTAACAGTCTTCTATGTCATCATCTGTCTTGGTTTGTGACCTCTTTGTATATCATAATTTGGCTGTAAAATGGATGTAAAATGGCCAACTCTTTTTTTAACAACAGCCCCCTGTTGCTTGTTTGCAATTACAAGGGTCACGCCATGTTTCCTGTTAGAAAGGTTTGGCTTGATGAAAGGAGTAATGGATGTAATTAAGGGAATACATCAAATACTTCGTAAAAGTGCCCTTTCAGATGTTCAGAACGTATTTGTATGAACTTCATGAGGGTTTAGGATAATGGAAATGGGGGCTATAAGAGCAGTTATCAGGTGGAGTAGTGAAACAAGATAGATTGCACACCCATCAAAGACCCATTATTTATGAGTTGATGTCCAAATCTCGTAAACAGAGATGTTAGAGGGAAGCGTTAGCACACAGATGATGCTAAACCACACAGTTTACACACTAACAACCTCGGTGTAAATTATTCATATTTCTGAGGTAGTTTGTTATCTTGGCTTTAAAGTGGGGATTGACCCTGACTGAGCTCTATATCTCTCTGTACATACCTTTAGCATGACCTCTGTCTTGTCTGGCCAGTGTGTGTGTGTGTGTGTGTGTGTGTGTGTGTGTGTGTGTGTGTGTGTGTGTGTGTGTGTGTGTGTGTGTGTGTGTGTGTGTGTGTGTGTGTGTGTGTGTGTGTGTGTGTGTGTGTGTGTGTGTGTGTGTGTGTGTGTGTGTGTGTGTGTGTTTGAGTTTCACCCAGGTTGAATGATTTTGCATTAGAAGCACTAAGTGTACCTTTTTAACACCTCTCATGTCGAACCAGACTGGACAAGATGAGGTTAAATGCATCAAAGCCCTGTCAACATTACTTCCAGGTAGCCACAGCAGTGCAACATTATGGTCTATTTTTTGTATTAATTTAGTAGGCTATGACTAATATTTAATAGGCCAACTTAGAATCCTTATTTATTTGAGTAACAGAAGATTTTATACTGAAGGTTATTAACGTTAAAACGCAATTTGTTTGATTACCTTTGTAACAGGATTTTTTTTTTAACAATTCCAGAGCATCCCTACTGTTGTTAAAGTTGTTGGAATCCTTGCAAGTTAGGACAGTTTGACAGTTTAGCCGTGAGCAACAGTTCAGCACGTGAACAGGACTGTCATCATTTTACATGTTCATAACTTTTTCATGAACAACTCGGTATCAATTTACCCACACAACATTGTTATTTTCTCCACAATTGAAATGGCCAACTACAAATCTGTTTTTGTCTTGGGGACATATTTCCACTTCTGAGATTTATGCAAACAAACGAATAATTCAACAACTCACTACCAGTCTGACTAGGCTACGGTATTTACTAACAAATGTCTCCCATTTATTGTCAATATTAAGCCAAAGGTTGAATAAATAAATACCATACCAAATATATTGTAAAACTA
>NC_068436.1:14120561-14205561 GCF_023373465.1 Oncorhynchus keta
TTAACTTACCTTTGATGATCTTCATCAGAATGCGCTCCCAGGAATCCCAGTTCGACAAAATTGTTTGATTTGTTCCATAAAGTCCATAATTTATGTCCAAATAGCTTCATTTGTTAGGGCGTTTGCTAAACAAATCCAAACTCGCGTTTAGTTCCAGCCAAACGTCGGCCGAAAATTTCCAAAAGTTATATTACAGGTCATAGAAACTTGTCAAACTAAGTATAGAGTCAATCTTTACGATGTTTTTATCATAACTGCTCAATAATGTTCCAACCGGAGAATTCCATTGTCTGTAGAAAAGCAATGGAACGAGAGCTACCTCATGTGAAATTCTCGTGACTGAGATCGAGGCTGCTGCCAGACCTCTGACTCAATCCCCTCTCATCCGGCCCTCGTCACAGTAGAAGACTGAAACAACGTTCTAAAGATGGTTGACATCTCGTGGAAGCCGTAGGAAGTGCAAAATGATCCATATCCCACTGTGTATTCGATAGGGGCTGAGTTCAAAAACTACAAACCTCAGATTTCCCACTTCCTGTTTTTTTTTCTCAGTTTTTTGCCTGCCATATGAGCAATGTTATACTCACAGACATCATTCAAACAGTTTTAGAAACTTCAGAGTGTTTTCCATCCAATACTAATAATAATATATTAGCATCTGGGACTGAGTAGGAGGCAGTTTACTCTGGGCACGCTATTCATCCAAAAGTGAAAATGCTGCCCCCTATCCCAAAGAAGATGTAAGGGTGTTTAGGTGTGTTGGCCATGCCCACTAATTGGGCTTTTTTCCTTTAAAATGGGGTCTGTTTGAATATGTCACACCCTGATCTGTTTCACCTGTCTTTGTGCTTGTCTCCAACCTCTCCAGGTTTCCCCCTTTATCCCCAGTGTATTTATACCTGTGTTCTCTGTTTGTCTGTTGCCAGTTTGTATTGTCATGTCAAGTCAACCAGCGTGACCTCGAGCCTGCCTGCCGCCCTATAACCTTTAGACTCTGACCTGGTTAATGAACTTCTGTATGTCGTCGACCTGCCTCTTGCCTGTCCCTTGCTTTTTAATAAATATCAGAGACTTGAGCCATCGACCTCCTGTGTCTGCATCTGGGTCTCGCCCTGTGTCATTATAGAATAGACTAAAATGAACAGCTTTGTATGAGTTAAATAACATGGCATATTTTCTCCATTCTGGTCACACAGTGGACTAATTCAATGGATAGAGAACAGAAGATTAATGGTTCAACTCTCACTGATGCCATGCCATAATAAAAAAGACGTGTTTGCATGATTAATGCTGAAGTAAATACTTTTCCTTGTGTCTTATCTGTGCTTGGAGTTTAAGGATAAAAAATAAAAAAATATTAACCTATCATTTCTGTTCTCAGAATGTTAATAAAACCTCCCAGGAAAACATTCAGAGAACCATAGTAAAACATTCTCAGAACCTCCCTGCAACTTAAAAATGAATGTTCCCAGAACAGGTGAAATTTTCACTTCCATTCTCAGAACATTTAAAAAACTCTAGGTTTTACCGGTCAGGAAACGTATGGCTTCATTCCCAGATCCAATGGGACACCAATAAACACACGTTCATACAACTTCAAAGAAACCAACTGTGCTAGCTGGGTATGTATTCAGATATTTAATTCACCCCCAGTAATCTGCACAGTTTCATTTGAAGTGACATGTTGGACATTTGAAATCAGATTGATGATAGATGTCTCAGCCATTAGGCTATTAGGCTACCAAGAACCCACGTTCCACTCCACCTTGTACAAATGTAATAATTATCAGTGGCCCCTCATGTAGGCTAAAACATTACAACCACTATTGCTCTAGCCACTAGCCCTCTCTGACAGACACTAGACTGGAATGTAAGTTATACGCAGTTCATTTGGATTTTATCCAGCAGTTAAAAACGTTCTTCACATGTCCAGCGTGAGAATGCAATTACAGCTTAGTCAGGTACATATTCACGTCTTTCTTTAGTGGCCCCACTCAGACTGAAGCAGAAACAGAACGTCCTTCAATCAAAGGCTGATAATAATCATTCATGCTCTGGGGTGCTCCGGTTATGCCATAAGGTCTCGCCTTCTAGGTCACGTCCAACATCATTGCTCAATATACAGATAAAGGATGTATAATTTAATAAGCAGGCAGAAGCGTTAAATCATTCATATATTCAAGTTCATTATGGCAAGAACCAGCAATATTGTGATATAATGATTTTTACTTTTGACCTTGGTCTCCGTGGATGAGCTTCCTTTTCGAGTTTTAGTTATAGCTTAACACTTCAAAATGATCCGAAAGACGCCTCATTCGGTATTCAAGAAATTGATGCCTTTTGTTTTAAATAAAATATGTTGTAAGAAAGGTGGGAGTACCTGGACTCTTTGGTTTGAATTAAATATGGCATAAGAAACGAAAGGTATCGCTAATGACTGGATGAGTTTTCCCCTCATTTATTAATATTTGTCTGATTTCTCTATTCATAAAGACGACTAGCAGTCCTCTGAGATTGAACTAGGAAAGATGGAGGGGATTGTCTGATATGAAAGGTTGACAGGAGAACTAATGGTTCCTGAAAAGTCTCTAATGATGGTATTGTCGTGTCTTTACTATCATTAAATTGAAGACTTATAGTTTTTATCAAAGATTCTCTGTAATTAGTATTACGCGATCAACTGATTAATCATGTAACTGTAATTAACTAGGAAATCGGGGCACCAAGGAAAAATATTCAGATTACAAGGTTATAATTTCCTAATATAACCTTTCAGATATTTTCATATCTGATCCATAGTCTTCTGATTAATGAATTATTTACTTTACCTCACTTTAGTCTCATTCCAAACGTCGTAAATTGTTGGTTATCTGCACGAACCCAGTCTTCACTATGAGTCATCCATACATCAATTTTCTTAAATCATTTATTTATTGCTAACTAAGTAATTCACAGAAATGCATAAACAAACAAACAAGGTAAATGTGGTGACAAGAAATGATAGGGGCATGTGCCCTAGTGGGCTAAACTGGCATGGCGGCTTGTTAGACAAAAGGGGAAGTGGAGGTCGACTAAGAAGTCACTACAGAGTGATAATTATAACAATTGAAATGCTAATCCTTTGCTCACTCATTCGGGAACAATTGCAATCAATATATATATTTACACTAAATGTGTCATCTTGATCGCTGATGAAAAGTTGTTTCTTTTGTAGAATTGTCCGTCTCTCTCTCTCCCTCTCTCTCTCTGACGTGGTTATAGTGGATAGTTCAGAGTGACATTAATTAATTTCATTATAGAATGGATGTTTCGGCGGTTGTTGTTCTTCACGTTCAATGATACCGAATTCCTAGCTGCAGACTAGTAATTAATATCAAAGACTTGTTCTTATTCTGTCGTTATCGATAGTATAAGAGTTGAACCGCGTGGTATAGATAAAAGATTCAGCAATGGTCTACAACCTTTGTCCTCTCCTAATGGAGAAAAACATGGTCTGGTGCTAATTTCTCAAAGTTGGGTTTTATTCGAAATTGCAGAAAAGGAGCTGTCCCAAGATGCCTGACCCTAACTGGGCTCAGGGGCGGTCGTCTGGTTTAGTTCAAATCAAAAGGGAATCATATTTTCCTTCATTAAACAGTCCAAAATCATATTACACCATTTTACAAACAGTATCATACTCACTCATTCATCTTATACAACAATTAGATGTAAAACTCATATCTGAGGCTATTATATAAACAGCGTTATGGTAATGTGGCCACACCGTCTCCCATGAGCTTCCCCAAGTTGTAACAAACGAACCAGTTCGTAGCTGGATTCTTCACCGATCTTTTATACTTTCTCCGGAACATGAAATTTGCTCGTACCTCAAGTTCTGTGAGGTGGAAGAAATTCCTTTGTGCTCTATGAAAATTGACTCTCTCTATACTGTGTGTCCATGAGGAGATCCTCAGGAATTTACGACGTCTCTCTGACCACAGCAGCCTAGTTGAAGGAGGAAATGGGGGGGCAGGGAGAGGGGGATGGGGCTTGCTATACCCAAAGAGGGCAACGTCATTACAGTATACAGCTTTTCATAGAACCTCACAGTGCTTACTTCCTATACCTTAACTCAATAGTTAGGTCTGATAATGAATGGCCTGCTGCTTACTGGATGTCTCCTCCGTAGACTTGTCTTTACATTACAGTAATTTAGCAGACACTCTTATCCAGAGAAACTTACAGGAGCAATTAGGGTTAAGTGCATTGTTCATGCTTCACCTAGTCAGCTCAGGGATTTGAACCAGTGACCGTTCAGTGACTGGCCCAATGCTCTTAACCACTAGGCTACCTGCCGCCCAGCGGGGAGTCTTAGATTTAATTTGATTGATTGGACCATATGGCCCACCAGACTGACACAGATTGTCCTTGACACCAAGGGAAGTTTGAAAAGTGTCAATGTCATATCTAATAACTGAATAGCCCTTATTTCAGTAGCAGTTTGTGGTGTACTAGTCGCTGATGTTGTTCTGTTGTTCTGGGTGTGGTACTTTAACAGTGTAGTAGTTGTACAGTAGTACTGCAGTCATCGTTGAAGGAGTTGCCTTGATCCTGTTGCAAATATTGTTGTCTTTGTATCATGTATAACATGCTGTAACATTCCCTTTGTGTCTAGTAAATCTCATCTCATTAATTTTTCCAATTATTATTCGTTTTCGCTTTCTTTCAACTGGCAGCAAAACTCCACAGACCCGGACAGCCACTGTAAAATAATTAGCTACTCACCCAATATTGCCCCGTGTAGTGCAGGAGCAGGTCATCCTGCGGATTCTGGCATTTTGAATTACTTGAACAATACCTGAAGCAATCTTTGGACCTAATTAACTTCCCTGTAAGACTGAATGTACACATCATTTAAGAAGATAGATAGGGAGGAAGGGAAAAACCCACGCTAACCAAGGCCCAGCCGTCCCCTGGCCTCTCCCTCTATGTGGAAACAATACTGATTGGTATGCGGGATATTATGTGTGTGTGAACACATGTGTGTGTGTGTGTGTGTGTGTGTGTGTGTGTGTGTGTGTGTGTGTGTGTGTGTGTGTGTGTGTGTGTGTGTGTGTGTGTGTGTGTGTGTGTGTGTGTGTGTGTGTGTGTGTGTGTGTGTGTGTGTGCGCGTGAGGGGGGACCTCTCTTCTCTTCTTCCATCAAGTAATCAATATGCTGTTTGAATGAGTTCATTTGAATGCACTCAATCATCACCTCCTAATGTTCATGGCTCACGGGTGGAGAGCATCAGTTATGCAGGAGGGTTATATGGCGTCGGTTTGGGCCCATTCCATTAAAAATTCATGGGATCAAAAACATGCATCAAAATAGGAGCGCAGAGAATTACGTTTCTGTTTCTGTTCTGTTCTGCGGAAGCCCATAGACTCTCACTGAGCATCGAGCTCAGACCTATCTATAGGAGGATGAGATTAGTTTATTTTTATAACTCATCTAAGGATTTTTGTTTTAATTTCACGGAGTGGTAAATTATTATCTATCGAGCATGCCACTCCTCCTCACTCCAACTCTATTGAGCCTGCCACTCCTCCTCACTCCAACTATTGAGCCTGCCACTCCTCCTCACTCCAACTCTATTGAGCCTGCCACTCCTCCTCACAACTCAATTGAGCCTGTTGCTCCTTCTCACTCCAACTCTATTGAGTCTGCCGCTCCTCCTCACTCCAACTCTATTGAGCCTGCCACTCCTCACAACGCAATTGAGCCTGTTGCTCCTCCTCACTCCAACTCTATTGAGCCTGCCACTCCTCCTCACAACTCAATTGAGCCTGTTGCTCCTCCTCACTCCAACTCTATCGAGCATGCCACTCCTCCTCACTCCAACTCTATTGAGCCTGCCACTCCTCCTCACAACTCAATTGAGTCTGCCGCTCCTCCTCACTCCAACTCTATTGAGCCTGCCACTCCTCCTCACTCCAACTCTATTGAGCCTGCCACTCCTCCTCACAACTCAATTGAGCCTGTTGCTCCTCCTCACCAACTCTATTGAGTCTGCCGCTCCTCCTCACTCCAACTGTATTGAGCCTGCCACTCCTCCTCACTCCAACTCTTTTGAGCCTGCCGCTCCTCCTCACTCCAACTCTATTGAGCCTGCCAATCCTCCTCACTCAAAGCTCCAACTCTGCCTCTCCTCCTCGCTCCAACTCTATGGAGTCTGCCGCTCCTCCTCACTCCAACTCTACTGAGCCTGCCGCTCCTCCTCACCAACTCTATTGAGCCTGCCTCTCCTCCTCACTCCAACCCATTGAGCCTCCTCCTCTCCTCCTCGCTCCAACTCCAAACTCTATTGTGACTGCCTGCCGCTCCTCCTCACCAACTCTATTGAACCTGCCACTCCTCCTCACAACTCAATTGAGTCTGCCTCTCCTCCTCACTCCAACTCTATTGAGCCTGCCGTTCCTCCTCACTCCAACTCTATTGAGCCTGTCGCTCCTCCTCACTCCAACTCTATTGAGCCTGCCGCTCCTCCTCACCAACGCTATTGAGCCCGTCGCTCCTCCTTGCTCCAACTTTATTGAGCCTGCCTCTCCTCCTCGCTCCAACTCTATTGAGCCTGCCGCTCCTCCTCCCCACTCCACACTCTATTCAGCCTGCCACTCCTCCTCCTCACCAACTCTATTAAGCCTGCCACTCCTCCTCACCAACGGTATTGAGCCTGCCTCCTCCTCACTCCAACTCTATTGAGCCTGCCACTCCTCCTCACCAACTCTATTGAGCCACTCCTCCTCACAACTCAATTGAGTCTGCCTCCTCACTCACTCTCCAACTCTATTGAGCCTGCCGCTCCTCCACTCCAACTCTATTGAGCAACTCTATTGAGCCTGCCACTCCTTCTCACAACTCAATTGAGTCTGCCATTGAGCTCCTCCTCACCAACTCTATTAAGCCTGCCACTCCTCCTCCTCACCAACTCTATTGAGCCTGCCACTCCTCCTCACCAACTCTATTGAGTCTACCTTTCCTCTTCACTCCAACTCTATTGAGCCTGCCGCTCCTCCTCACTCCAACTCAATTGAGTCTGCCGCTCCTCCTCACTCCAACTCTATTGAACCTGCCACTCCTCCTCACAACTCAATTGAGTCTCTCCTCCCCACTCCAACTCTATTGAACCTGCCACTCCTCCTCACTCCAACTCTATTGAACCTGCCACTCCTCCTCACAACTCAATTGAGTCTGCCACTCCTCCCCACTCCAACTCTATTGAGCCTGCCACTCCTCCTCATTCCAACTCTATTGAGCCTGCCGCTCCTCCTCACTCCAAAACTATTGAGCCTGCTGCTCTCCCACCCTCTCCATCCCCCCCATCTGCCTTGCCACTCCTCTCTCTCAGAGTGAGCGTGTTTACCTTGTAGTTGTGAGTGCTTAGTATTCTCTCAGTCTCAGGCAGTTACTTTGTGTGAACAGCCGCTGTTGTTACTGATGGTATTTCTGATGGTATTTCTTCACTACCGTCTGCCCCCCGCCCCCCCAGTCACTCTTTTTGTTATATAAAATATGTGTTTTAGACATAGAGAGTGTGTCAATTGTTAAAGATGCTTTTATGAGACAGTTTTAAGAAAGCCTTTTCTCATAGAGGATGGATACAGTAGATCTGGATAGTGGTGGGTGTGGTCCATTCTGCTTGCGTAAACTGCATATGAAATGTTGAAGATTGTAGGCTTATCTAATCTGACTTGACACAGTCCCAATGAAGCTTAAGCTTCAGTATGAATGAATTTAACTCTTTTTGTACCACGATTCAATGTTTTGCTCTTTTCGGTTTGAGAACATTTTCTCAGAGCTTTTCCCATACTCAGAAGATGAATATTCCTTTTCTTGCCTCTAGTTGACAACATGTATTAGAAGTAGATTAATGAAGGGGTTGGCAATTGTTCTATTGAAAAACAACATATTTTGAATGCCATTGCAATAATTGTGCCTTTCTATACCATTTCAAAACTTAGTCCTCTTTCTCAGGCCGCCTGTAGGAACCAAGGCCCAGGATTCTTAGCCTCATTCACCTCGTGTTCTGTTGGCCATCTCCTGGAGGGACGGGGGATATTGCCGACGGCACAATTATCAGTGATTTGGGCTCTGACTAGTGATGCGCTGTTATGAGAAGGGGCATGGCGTGGATATGAGCTGATACTCTAAAAGCCTAGATGGGAGACATTGGGAGCTCAGCTGAGCCAATGGGAGGTTGTGTGTGTGTGCTTGCCTGTATGTGTGTGTGTGTCTGAGGCACTGGTATCAGTGAAGTGAGTGATAGTGTCCTGCTGTGTGCTCAGCGCTCACACACACATCAGAGATCAGAGATCCATGCTACTAGCTCCACTCCAGAGACTTCAGCCTGGGCCTTCTACAATATTTACCCACTACATGGTGCTTGTATCTGTCATACACCCGGGCCTGGGAAATAGCTTTAAGTTGCATATCACCCCTATGAGCTAATGTATGTATGTGGTCTTTGAACTTCTGTCCTCCAGTCCAAACAGAATTAAATGAATGAGCAATTGACAGTTCGCCTGTTGAGTGGTATAGGGGAGATCTGTGAGACTGATGATTAAATGGTAGCCTTCAGTTTGGACCTGGTTTTGTCTGTTGCAATTGTTTCAATCTCTAAGGACCTCATTCATAAGATATTCTAATTGTGTGTGTGTGTGTGTGTGTGTGTGTGTGTGTGTGTGTGTGTGTGTGTGTGTGTGTGTGTGTGTGTGTGTGTGTGTGTGTGTGTGTGTGTGTGTGTGTGTGTGTGTGTGTGTGTGTGTGTGTGTGTGTGTGTGTGTGTGTGTGTCTTAGCCAGCCAGGTCAGCTGGAAGCAGCCTGGGGATGTTATGAGGCGTTCCATCATCGGACCCACCGGGTCATTTGGGACGAGGAGGGATGAGGCTGGGACCACCGCCATCACCCCATCCCCCGTTAGTCTGCCTGCCGTCATCCCCTGGAGGATCGGCATATTACCTCCAGACCAGACACAGAGAGCGGTCTGAAATAAAGAGCCACGGCTGGGCCAGAGGACCCACTAGCAGCTCCAATAAAAGCTCCATCCATGGCTGCCGTGGCCATAAAAGCGGGGAAACTAGATGGTGGATTTCACTTTAAGATCCCTCAGTTTGAATGAATGTAATTATCTTTTTTGTTTTACTCTGAGGGACAGGGGCAGCGTCTGAAATGGCACCCTACTTCCTATATAGTGCACTACTTTTGACCAGGGTCCATAGGGCACTGCATAGGAACGAGGGTAACATTTGGCGCACACAGGCCCTCTGATACAGCTCTGTGCTTGGAATATGGTTCAGACAGGGTGGAGGGGGTGGTGCTTGGTATACTGTAGCTCTGGGCTGTATGTATTCAGCATCTCAGAGTAGGAGAGCTCATCTAGGATCAGGTCCATCTAATCTTACTCATCGTGATCTAAAAGCCTAAGCTGATCCTAAATTAGCACACCTACTCTGAGACACTTGATACAAATGGGCCTAAACACTGTTTTTCATCCGTTCTTTCTAATCAGGGACTGATTCAAACGTGGGCCACCAGCAGAACTCACACGGACACATACTTCTGAGTCTGGCTATTAAGCAGCTGCCTCTGTTTCTCCATAATGGCTGTCTTGCAAGCACTGCATATAGCTAGTGACATTGATTCCCAGTCAACTTTGGCATCAGAGTTCATCTGAATATCCTATAGCCTAATACCCTGGCCTGGTCTTGACCTCTGACATTGATCTGTATAGTCTCTACTGGCTAGATGAGACAGGGACAACAAGACGATGAATTCTCCAGATGGTGTCTTAAGGTTGATTCCAAAAGCTCATTATTCCCAATCCTTACATAGACCTGATTCATTATCCCAGTCAAACATAATCACTAAACTACCTTATCGCCAGCTACCAAAATCCCACTAACTAGGTCTAACAATGCACTTGTCAAAATGACATTACCTTTCTTGTCCATAACATGAGTTAGAGTCTGTTACACTGCTGTATTTTGGCCCTGGAATATACTAGTCCTACAACTACAGATGTAGGATCTTCATTTGAGCCACTAGGAAAATAATCCTGCAGCAACAAGAAATGTGGATTTTAATTCATGGACATTTTTGTAAGGTTTTATCCATTTTTCTTAAGGGAAAATAAAGTCTGAAATTTCAAAGTGGAAATAATAAATGTCAAATACAGTACATAAATACACTGCATTGCAGGAAAGTTATTTAGCAGGGTGATCAAATTAAGATACTACATCTCTATACTCTAGTGACTGATTTAAGGTTTGTGGATGGGGATAGATGGCCCGGGGCAAATTATTCTAAGAGCCCCCTGATGTCAGTGGGACTGCTTGGCGAAATAAAACGCGGGGCAATAAACCAGGAGCAAAAGAAAGAAAGTAGCATGCATAGCGCATAGAACAGGGGGGCCACCCTGAGGCAATGGCCCAACTGCCCCGTGGTTAAATCCCTCCACTGAAAGTAGAATAATCACACCAGAGCCTTCGGAGAGAGAGCGAGGGAGTGAGGGAGGGGGAGAGAGAGAGAGAGAGAGAGAGAGAGAGAGAGAGAGAGAGAGAGAGAGAGAGAGAGAGAGAGAGAGAGAGAGAGAGAGAGAGACGACTGATGCCCACAGCGTTGGTACCCAAACCAAAGCAGCCGCCCGTCTCAGTCGTCTCTCTTTGTCTCAAAATCGGAGAAAAGCCCCTGTGATAAAGAGGGAATTAGAAGCTCTGTGATAAAGAGGGAGGGAGTTGGAGGGAGATCTAAGAAAGATCACGAGGGTTTAGTAGCCGTGTAGTTGTTTCAGATGTGTTGGGAGATATAAGCATTAAGCATCGTACGTTTAATCCTATTCATAGGCTATCTCGTTGTGCGGTTGTTCCAAAATGGATGTTGATACTTTGAGCTCTTACATGCTGCTTAGAAAATAGGTCTGAACTAGTATTCATTCATGTCAAAGTAAATCAGTATAAATAAAATCATCTGTAAAAAAACAAAAAAACATTTGATCATGAATTAGATAAATATTTATCAGTGATGACAGAGTTTTAGTATTCAAAAGCAATGAAAGGTTAGCTAAGCAGTTTCACCCCTCCCCTTCACCTCTCTCAATGCTCACTTTCCCTTTAAGAGAGGGCACAGCATGGACTCCACTATAAATCATATTTAGTACCTCTGGCATGTTGGGAGAACTAATACAGGTGACAATGTTGTAATTGCCTTGTCATGGTCACCTAATAATTGTCCTCCTGTCTGACATTTCGGAGGACATTTTATATTCTACCACCGCTTCAAAGAATTCTCGCTTCCTAGATGTGGTTGTTTTAAAAAATGGAAATAGTACTAAACAGTGAAATGTGTTCCAAGAAAGGGATTTAGTTTTCTTTACGGAATGTATTGTGTCTGGATATTGGATAACATCAATTAAGAGAACATCGTTCTATTCAATAATTCATCATGAATGTGACCTTCTTGATACTAAGTTGTTGGCGGTTTGGTTGAGTGGTCGTGTTACATGCTAATTATGACAGGAAAGGTCAAACTAATTAGCTCTCTCTTTGTACCTGCTGTTAGAGTCATTTCCTGGTTGTGATCACTGAGTCAGACAGGGTTCAATTAACTCACTAATGTGAATTTCATGCAACACAATTAAAAAAGATGGAGACCGATGCCATATTCCAAAACTTTTCCATTTCTATAACAAGGTATTGCTTTCTTTGATAGGCACTTCAGACAGGGCTCAAAAACATCAAGTGCTTTGTGTACCTCAATTAGCAATGTTCATTTCATTCAGCACAATTCAAAAACATGTAGACCTATGATGTCATATTCCCTAAACTTTGCCATTTCATTCAAAAAAGGTGTGTTACTCTATAGCCTGGGAATCCTAACTGGCATGTTTCGTTAAAGTGAAACAGCAGAGCATATCAGTTTGGATTCCAGGCTGGTTGCTCAGTCTACCAGACGCTGAACCTGCATTCATTCAGCCCTTGTATTTGAAAGAGGGGCTCGATAACACACCCATTAACATGTTTAAATAGGCCTCTCTATCAAGTGAAGAGTGCACCAACACTTTGCAGGCCATTAAATCCGCACAGTGGCATAATTATCTTTGTTTAGCTATGTTAAATAAAGTATATCATAACGCTCTACTGGGCCACTAAGTAGTTTAAAGGGGGCCATCAATTTCATTAGACTATGTTGAATCCTTGAGCCCTTTGGATGATGTTCTTACTCAGTGACATGTGATAGAGTCTAATAAGCCATTTTTAAGAATGATTATCCAGGATTTACATGTATATGGTTGTTTTAATGCCCCCCAACCCCCCCCTTTAACCAATAGGACCTCAGATGCTTCTATCCAGTGCTCCAATCACAGCCCCCCTCCCACATGACTTCCTTCTGTTTGTCATAGGAAAAAAAGAGAGAGAGAAACCTCTCCTCCATCTCAGTCTTCCCCATTAGAGGTCCCGTTAGCTTACTGGTGCTTGGTGCTAATGTGCAAGTTTAGCAGTTCAGCCTCAGAGAATGCGAAAGAGGTCCTGACACTCGACGGGGGATCCTGGGGCTCTGGAGTAGGGTTGGGGGGGGTTTAGAAGTGGGTGTAAAGGGGTTATGAAGAGGGGTCCCAGCGGTTGTTTGCCTGTTTTCCATCAAGAGTCCTCATCTCCCTTCATCCCTTTGTGCCGAGGCTCTCCTCAGGCCGTCCCCTCAGAGGGGGATCTCAAAAGAGCAGCTGCTGTGTATGAGTGCCATTTCCTCCTGCTGTCACCAGCACACTCACCCCTCTACCCCCCTTCCACCCTCCCTATCCAACCCCTCCTCTAACCCTCCATCCACACTCACTGGCAGTCCCCCCCTCCCTCCCCCAGTCCAACCCCTCCTCTATCCCTCCATCCACACTCACTGGCGGTCCCATCCCCCCCCCCCAGTCCAACCCCTCCTCTAACCCTCCATCCACACTCACTGGCAGTCCCCCCCCCCCGCCCTCCCCCAGTCCAACCCCTCCTCTAACCCTCCATCCACACTCACTGGCAGTCCCCCCCGCCCTCCCCCAGTCCAACCCCTCCTCTATCCCTCCATCCACACTCACTGGCGGTCCCATCCATCCAAACCCCTCCCCAGTCCAACCCCTCCTCTAACCCTCCATCCACACTCACTGGCAGTCCCCCCCGCCCCCCCCAGTCCAACCCCTCCTCTAACCCTCCATCCACACTCACTGGCAGTCCCCCCTCCCCCAGTCCAACCCCTCCTCTAACCCTCCATCCACACTCACTGGCAGTCCCCCCTCCCCCCGCCCTCCCCCAGTCCAACCCCTCCTCTAACCCTCCATCCACACTCACTGGCAGTCCCATCCATCCCACCCTCCCCCAGTCCAACCCCTCCTCTAACCCTCCATCCACACTCACTTGCGGTCCCATCCAAAACACCCCCCACCCCAGTCCAACCCCTCCTCTAACCCTCCATCCACACTCATTGCGGTCCCATCCATCCAAACACCCCCCAGTCCAACCCCTCCTCTAACCCTCCATCCACACTCAGTTGCGGTCCCATCCATCCAAACACCCCCCAGTCCAAGAGTGCTAGTCACTCACTGACTACCCTACTGTGTGGGGGGGAAAGGATTTTATTCTGTTTTCAAGACAGGACAAAAAAGGCCTTGGTATCCCCTCTTCTCTTTCCAGGAATTCTTCGAAGCATGCATAGCCACCCATTCCTTGGAGTGTTTTGTCATTGCGCAACAAATGGTCCTATTTACTAGTTAATGAGGCTTGAGAGAAGTACAGCAGCTAAATGTGAATACATTTTCACTCACTGTACTGCAGTAAGTATGCACTATATAGTGTTGCTTGTATAGTGACACTGAATCTCTACAATCAGTAGGCTGGTATTAGAATACACACAACTCTGATCAGTTGTCCACTTGTCATTACGGGGTATCAGTTGTCCACTTGTCATTACAGGGGGAGGGAGAGTAGACTAACGCAGTTCTGCTTAGAGCAACAACCACGTGTTTCATAGTCCACAGGTAGGCTATTTAAACTGTGGTGGAGGAGGGCTGTTTACATGTTAATGAATCAGATAGGATGTCCTCATCTTCACTCATTATTAACCAATCTCTCAATAATACAGTAGTCAGTGTGTGTATAATTTCGTAATTTTGTATTTGCCTCAGTTTCAGTACTACACATACACTTTTCTGGAGTAAAACTAAAAGGCAAAAGCTTTGATGTTGAAGAATAAAGGTGTGATAGATGGACCATGTGGCAGGCAGACCATTCACAGAGATTTAACCAGTAAGAGCCAGTGGACAGAAGTATACTGCTACATATACTGATGCATCCACCAGACAGAGATGGGGAGAGAGAGAGAGAGAGAGAGAGAGAGAGAGAGAGAGAGAGAGAGAGAGAGAGAGAGAGAGAGAGAGAGAGAGAGGGTTGTGGGATAAAAATAAAAGGCAACAGGAGTAGAACCCCCCCATCAGAGATTTTATTTACTTTTATATATTTTTTTCACCTTTGCGACCTGGCCAAGATAAAGCAAAGCAGTGTGACACAGACAACAACACAGAGTTACACATGGAGTAAACAATAAACAAGCCAGTATCACAATAAACAAATCAATGACACAGCAGAAAAAAGAAAGTCTATATACAGTGTGTGCAAAAGGCATGAGGAGGTAGGCAATAAATAGGCCATAGGAGCGAAAAATTACAATTTAGCAGATTACCACTGGAGTGATAAATGAGCAGATGATGATGTGCAAGTAGAGATACTGGTGTACAAAGATCAGAAGAGTAAATAAATAAAAACAGTATGGGGATGAGGTAGATTGGGTGGGCTTTTTACTGATGGACTATGAACAGCTGCAGCGATCGGTTAGCTGCTCAGATAGTTGCTGTTTAAAGTTGGTGAAAATAAATAAAAGTCTCCAACTTCAGCATTGGAGAGGGAGAGAGGAGAGAGAGGGAGAGAGAGGGAGGGAGAGAGAGAGAGAGAGAGAGAGAGAGAGAGAGAGAGAGAGAGAGAGAGAGAGAGAGAGAGAGAGAGAGAGAGAGAGAACAGAAGTATACTCCTACATGATGCATCCACCAGACAGAGATAGAAGAGAGAGAGAGAGAAAGAAAGGGAGAGAGAGATAAAGAGAGGGAAAGAGAGAGAGAGAGAGAGAGAGAGAGAGAGAGAGAGAGAGAGAGAGAGAGAGAGAGAGAGAGAAAGAGAGAGAGATAAAGAGAGGGGAAGAGAGAGGGAGAGAGAGAGGGAAAAAGAGAGAGAAAGGGGAAAAGAGTGCGAGAGGGAGAGAGGGAAAGAGGGAGGGAGAGAGAGAGACAGAAGGAAAGAGAGAGAGAGAGAGAGAGAGAGAGAGAGAGAGAGAGAGAGAGAGAGAGAGAGAGACAGGGGAAGAGAGCGATGGAGAGGTATAGGGGTCTCTGTCTCTGAGGAGGCTGTTTTATGGGGCTTGACAGCCAGGTAGATTGCATCTGACATAAATCCCAGAGATGAAAGCGGTGCGGACAGCTGGCCCGCTGAACTCATGCTACACAAACTCCATGCTGTTGCACTCACCTCGCCTGCCACTCACTCCTCTTCATCCCCCCTCTTTTTACTCTACATCTTCCTCTTCACCCCCCCAGAGGGGTATCTCCTGAGGGGTCCAGAGAGATCTCTCCTCTCCTCTCTCCACTCCTCTCTTCTCTCCACTCCTGGCTGTCCTACTCTGGGATTTACGGTGCTCTGTCCCGGGGCCCATCTCGTCGGCTCTTTCACTCTGAGCCGAGTAGTGGACTGAGCTGCTCGCCTCTCCTCCGTCTCTCTTCTCCTTCTCTTCTCTCCTCTCTTCTCCTCTCTGCTTCGTGCCTAGCTGTGCCTGGGAGTCGTCTACCTCTCCAACCCGCCACTCTGCTCCTCTCCTCAGCGCAACACTGGCCTGTTTTGTCAATAACCATTTATTTGTTGCCTGGGACGGCGGTAGGCAGCCATTACATCTGACCTCCCTGTTTCATCAATTATGGATAGATTATTGGATGTGAACATCTGCAAGAGGGAGCCTTGCTGTTGAACCAACCTCCTGGCTGCATGGGATTAGATCAAGTATTAAACTGTTGTTTATTGTCAGGCCAAAACTCTACTGGGCTGCCTGGGAAGCCAGAGGGAATTCCCTGTTCCATTCATTCCTCTATTCGTCTCCAAGCAAGACAAATCCCCATCACCAAGGCACCTTAAAGTGTGTGTGTGTGTGTGTGTGTGTGTGTGTGTGTGTGTGTGTGTGTGTGTGTGTGTGTGTGTGTGTGTGTGTGTGTGTGTGTGTGTGTGTGTGTGTGTGTGTGTGTGTGTGTGTGTGTGTGTGTGTGTGTGTGTGTGTGTGTGTGTGTGTGTGTGTGTCAGTCTCCCTCTCATAGCTGCTAACAGGAACAGATGGAAGAGTCTGACTTCTTTGCAGAAAAGCCACCTACTACAGGGAAATGACCACCACTGAGCTAGCTTATTAATGATCCAGGACACCCACACGCACACAACCACACACATTGGCAGGGAGCAGCGAGATCTTTTTTAAAACACTTTAAGGTTATTTATTTTTAAAACTTGCCAGACACGATGTTTAAAAACTGAATTATAGATCATAAATGGATTTCTCTTGGTAAATATATGGCACTGGCAACATGTTAAGGGCTAGACGTGAACGTGGAATGGGCAGTATGTGGCTGGTGCTGGATTAAGGACAGTGTGCTGGTTAGTTGGCTTCTGGATGATTCTTTATTTACATATTCATGATCCATTTGACTGTTCTATGTGACAGATTATTGTCACACTTTATGTTAGTCTGCTTCGATATTTAATCATTGTGCCATTTATGAAAACCATGAAAGCAGTCGGCGGAAGCTTTGTGGTCGATCTATTGTACAGTCGGCAAATCGTGTGTTTGCACCAGAACTCTCTTTGAAAGTGAGACTTACAATAAGGAGAGAATCCTGGGAGAATCCTTGGTGTCCGTATATTATGTTGAACATGAAGCTCTTTTTTCCCCCCATTGTATTTTAGGGCTTTTGAACGCACAGTGTATCGTAGTCTCTTGAACGCAACCCGGTCTTGGTAATTAGAATGTAATGGGGTAATCTATGCAACACGGTTCAACACTAAACATAGCAGAATACAGAGAGTGTATTACCCCCCCCCCGTGGTGCGTTGTGCATTATTTAACAGAATTAATCAGCATGTAACTAAAGCCCCCTCTACATCACTCCATTTTTAGATAATAAGAAACAAAAATCACATTATCATAATTTCCAGGCAGTTTGTAGCTTCGCCCACACAGCACAGTGGAAGGCAATGCTCCAGCGACTTGCTTGCCTGACTGCTCGGATTTGGGGAGATGAGATGATAATTAGGATTTGATTGAGTGTTGTGTAGTGTGATTTTGTCATTTTGTTCCCCACCCTGACATTTTGGGATATTTGACGAGTAAAAAAAACTTGACAAATTGTTTTGGTTCAAATCAAATGTTACGCGTCACATGTTTAGTAAACGACAGGTGCAGACTAACAGTGAAGTGCTTACTTACGTGTCATTCCCGACAATGCAGAGAGAAATAAAATAGAGAAATAATAGAAAAGTAAAACATGTAATAATACAAGTAATAATAAATAAACAATGAGTAACAATAACTTGGCTAAATACACTGGGTACCAGTACCAGTCGATGTGGAGGGCTACTTGTGGTAGATATGTAAATAAATAAAATAAAGTGAGTAGACAACAGAATAGATCATAAACAGTAGCAGCAGCATATGTGATGAGCCAAAGGAGTTACTGCTAAAAGGGTCAATGCAGATAGTCAATGCAGATAGTCCAGGAAGCTATTTGGTGAACTATTTAGCAGTGTTATGGCTTGGCGGTACACACTGTTCAGGGTCCTGTTGGTTCCAGACCTGGGAGTGATGTGTAACTATGTTGACGACAGTTTAACACATACATTTTCACTTAGGAACACAACAGTACTAGCTAGCGGTTCTAGCTACTAGCAGAACCACACACCTGATTAGTAATGAGGGAATTGGTGATTAGTGGACCAGTTGAATCAGGTGTGCTAGCACTGGACTACATCAAACAAGTGGATATTGCTGCAAAGGTACTCGAGGAGACGCTTGTGAAACACTGACTTACAGGTACCTGAAGTAACATATCCAAACATCTTTAAAACATACAGTACATTTCATATCTAGTTTTGCATTATATATAGAGGGCCATTGTTTTGCTCTATGCCTCTCAGTTTTCCTCTGTTGTCAAAACCCCTCGAAGTTCACCTTCAAGGCACCTGCTCAGCTGTCAACTCCACTTCTCAAACCGACACACAGCATTTGAAGCCTCCTCCCACCCCCAAAATAAAGATATGATATTTCATACATCCAACAGTGTATCCAAACCTGTCCTATAACCTGAAACCATTTTCATTAATGTCTTCGGATAGGTTTAGTAGCCCAGTCAGTGATGTAACCTCTGTCAAACTAACAGGAACTGTTTTTTCCCCTGCATTTTTTTATTTCCAGGCTTTGAACAAAGAGGGATGAGAGGATGAAACCCTCCCTGTGTGCTGAGAGAGTCAGCGGGGCACCGTGCATCAAAATACCAGCGCAGGTTGAAAGGAAAGGCGGCAAAATAAGGTCAGTGTCACCACACTGCATTATTAAACAGCCCCACTGTTTATCTGCTCGTCCGTTGAATCTGTTTGCAATGAAGAAGATGCTACCGAACCGCTACCCCTCTTATCAAATATTAATGCAGTTTTGCAGCTACACGTGGCAAAGCAGAGAGTAAAAACCAGGTTGTTCACACACTGGCCTAAGGAGAGGATGGTATGTTTTGTTGTCTGGTTCTTCTGTAAAACAGGAGGTAAACACTAGTAGTGGAAACACGGCTCTACTGTAAAACAGCCGGTAAACACTAGTAGTGGAAACAGTTGTTAAACACTAGTAGTGGAAACAGAGTGTAAACCCTAGTAGTGGAAACAGGTGTTAAACCCTAGTAGTGGAAACAGGTGTTAAACCCTAGTAGTGGAAACAGGTGTTAAACACTAGTAGTGGAAACAGGTGTTAAACACTAGTAGTGGAAACAGGTGTTAAACACTAGTAGTGGAAACAGGTGTTAAACACTAGTAGTGGAAACAGGTGTTAAACACTAGTAGTGGAAACAGGTGTTAAACACTAGTAGTGGAAACAGGTGTTAAACACTAGTAGTGGAAACAGGTGTTAAACACTAGTAGTGGAAACAGTTGTTAAACACTAGTAGTGTTAAACACTAGTAGTGGAAACAGGTGTTAAACACTAGTAGTGGAAACAGGTGTTAAACACTAGTAGTGGAAACAGGTGTTAAACACTAGTAGTGGAAACAGGTGTTAAACACTAGTAGTGGAAACAGGTGTTAAACACTAGTAGTGGAAACAGGTGTTAAACACTAGTAGTGGAAACAGGTGTTAAACACTAGTAGTGGAAACAGGCAGTAAGCACTAGTAGTGGAAACAGTTGTTAAACACTAGTAGTGGAAACAGGCAGTAAGCACTAGTAGTGGAAACAGGTGTTAAACACGAGTAGTGGAAACAGGTGTTAAACCCTAGTAGTGGAAACAGGTGTTAAACACTAGTAGTGGAAACAGGTGTTAAACACTAGTAGTGGAAACAGGTGTTAAACACTAGTAGTGGAAACAGGTATTAAACACTGGTAGTGGAAACAGGTATTAAACACTAGTAGTGGAAACAGGTGTTAAACACTAGTAGTGGAAACAGGTGTTAAACACTAGTAGTGGAAACAGGTGTTAAACAATAGTAGTGGAAACAGGTGTTAAACACTAGTAGTGGAAACAGGTGTTAAACACTAGTAGTGGAAACAGGTGTTAAACACTAGTAGTGGAAACAGGTGTTAAACACTAGTATGAAAACAGGTGTTAAACACTAGTAGTGGAAACAGGTGTTAAACACTAGTAGTGGAAACAGGTGTTAAACACTAGTAGTGGAAACAGGTGTTAAACACTAGTAGTGGAAACAGGTGTTAAACACTAGTAGTGGAAACAGGTGTTAAACACTAGTAGTGGAAACAGGTGTTAAACACTAGTAGTGGAAACAGGTGTTAAACACTAGTAGTGGAAACAGGTATTAAACCCTAGTAGTGGAAACAGTTGTTAAACACTAGTAGTGGAAACAGGCAGTAAGCACTAGTAGTGGAAACAGGTGTTAAACACTAGTAGTGGAAACAGGCAGTAAGCACTAGTAGTGGAAACAGGTGTTAAACACTAGTAGTGGAAACAGGTGTTAAACACTAGTAGTGGAAACAGGTGTTAAACACTAGTAGTGGAAACAGGTGTTAAACACTAGTAGTGGAAACAGGTGTTAAACACTAGTAGTGGAAACAGGTGTTAAACCCTAGTAGTGGAAACAGGTGTTAAACCCTAGTAGTGGAAACAGGTGTTAAACACTAGTAGTGGAAACAGGTGGTAAACACTAGTAGTGGAAACAGGCAGTAAGCACTAGTAGTGGAAACAGTTGTTAAACACTAGTAGTGGAAACAGGCAGTAAGCACTAGTAGTGGAAACAGGTGTTAAACACTAGTAGTGGAAACAGGGGTTAAACCCTAGTAGTGGAAACAGGCAGTAAGCACTAGTAGTGGAAACAGTTGTTAAACACTAGTAGTGGAAACAGGCAGTAAGCACTAGTAGTGGAAATAGGTATTGAACACTAATATTGGAAACAGGCAGTAAGCACTAGTAGTGGAAACAGCTGTTAAACACTAGTAGTGGAAACAGGTGTTAAACCCTAGTAGTGGAAACAGGTGTTAAACACTAGTAGTGGAAACAGGTGTTAAACCCTAGTAGTGGAAACAGGTATTAAACACTAGTAGTGGAAACAGGTGTTAAACCCTAGTAGTGGAAACAGGTGTTAAACACTAGTAGTGGAAACAGGTGTTAAACACTAGTAGTGGAAACAGGTATTAAACACTAGTAGTGGAAACAGGTGTTAAACCCTAGTAGTGGAAACAGGTGTTAAACACTAGTAGTGGAAACAGGTGTTAAACCCTAGTAGTGGAAACAGGTATTAAACACTAGTAGTGGAAACAGGTGTTAAACCCTAGTAGTGGAAACAGGTGTTAAACACTAGTAGTGGAAACAGTTGTTAAACACTAGTAGTGGAAACAGGTATTAAACACTAGTAGTGGAAACAGGTGTTAAACACTAGTAGTGGAAACAGGTGTTAAACACTAGTAGTGGAAACAGGTGTTAAACACTAGTAGTGGAAACAGGTGTTCAACACTAGTAGTGGAAACAGGTGATAAACCCTAGTAGTGGAAACAGGTGTTAAACACTAGTAGTGGAAACAGGCAGTAAGCACTAGTAGTGGAAACAGGTATTAAACACTAGTAGTGGAAACAGTTGTTTAGCACGAGTAGTGGAAACAGGTGTTAAACACTAGTAGTGGAAACAGGTGGTAAACACTAGTAGTGGAAACAGTTGTTTAGCACGAGTAGTGGAAACAGGTGTTAAACCCTAGTAGTGGAAACAGGTATTAAACCCTAGTAGTGGAAACAGGGGTTAAACACTAGTAGTGGAAACAGGTGTTAAACCCTAGTAGTGGAAACAGGTATTAAACCCTAGTAGTGGAAACATGTGTTAAACACTAGTAGTGGAAACAGTTGTTAAACACTAGTAGTGGAAACAGGTATTAAACACTGGTAGTGGAAACAGGCAGTAAGCACTAGTAGTGGAAACAGGTATTAAACCCTAGTAGTGGAAACATGTGTTAAACACTAGTAGTGGAAACAGGTATTAAACCCTAGTAGTGGAAACAGGTGTTAAACACTAGTAGTGGAAACAGGTAGTAAGCACTAGTAGTGGAAACAGGTATTAAACACTAGTAGTGGAAACAGGTATTAAACACTGGTAGTGGAAACAGGCAGTAAGCACTAGTAATGGAAACAGGTGTTAAACACTAGTAGTGGAAACAGGTGTTAAACACTAGTAGTGGAAACAGGTATTAAACCCTAGTAGTGGAAACAGGTGTTAAACACTGGTAGTGGAAACAGGTAGTAAGCACTAGTAGTGGAAACAGGTATTAAACACTAGTAGTGGAAACAGGTATTAAACACTAGTAGTGGAAACAGGTATTAAACACTGGTAGTGGAAACAGGCAGTAAGCACTAGTAGTGGAAACAGGTATTAAACACTAGTAGTGGAAACAGGTATTAAACACTGGTAGTGGAAACAGGCAGTAAGCACTAGTAATGGAAACAGGTGTTAAACACTAGTAGTGGAAACAGGTGTTAAACACTAGTAGTGGAAACAGGTGTTAAACACTAGTAGTGGAAATAGGTATTAAACACTAGTAGTGGAAACAGGTGTTAAACACTAGCAGTGGAAACAGGTGTTAAACACTAGTAGTGGAAACAGGTGTTAAACACTGGTAGTGGAAACAGGTGTTAAACACTAGTAGTGGAAACAGGTATTAAACACTGGTAGTGGAAACAGGTATTAAACCCTAGTAGTGGAAACAGGTATTAAACCCTAGTAGTGGAAACAGGTATTAAACACTAGTAGTGGAAACAGGTATTAAACACTGGTAGTGGAAACAGGCAGTAAGCACTAGTAGTGGAAACAGGTATTAAACACTGGTAGTGGAAACAGGCAGTAAGCACTAGTAGTGGAAACAGGTATTAAACCCTAGTAGTGGAAACAGGTATTAAACACTGGTAGTGGAAACAGGCAGTAAGCACTAGTAGTGGAAACAGGTATTAAACACTAGTAGTGGAAACAGGTATTAAACACTAGTAGTGGAAACAGGTGTTAAACACTAGTAGTGGAAACAGGTGTTAAACACTAGTAGTGGAAACAGAGTGTAAACCCTAGTAGTGGAAACAGGTGTTAAACACTAGTAGTGGAAACAGAGTGTAAACCCTAGTAGTGGAAACAGGTGTTAAACTCTAGTAGTGGAAACAGGTGTTAAACACTAGTAGTGGAAACAGAGTGTAAACCCTAGTAGTGGAAACAGGTGTTAAACACTAGTAGTGGAAACAGAGTGTAAACCCTAGTAGTGGAAACAGGCAGTAAGCACTAGTAGTGGAAACAGGTGTTAAACACTAGTAGTGGAAACAGAGTGTAAACCCTAGTAGTGGAAACAGGTGTTAAACCCTAGTAGTGGAAACAGGTATTAAACACTAGTAGTGGAAACAGGTGTTAAACACTAGTAGTGGAAACATGTGTTAAACACTAGTAGTGGAAACAATTGTTAAACACTAGTAGTGGAAACAGGTGTTAAACACTAGTAGTGGAAACAGGTGTTAAACACTAGTAGTGGAAACAGGTATTAAACACTAGTAGTGGAAACAGGTATTAAACACTAGTAGTGGAAACAGGTGTTAAACACTAGTAGTGGAAACAGGTATTAAACACTAGTAGTGGAAACAGGTGTTAAACACTAGTAGTGGAAACAGGTGTTAAACACTAGTAGTGGAAACAGGTATTAAACACTAGTAGTGGAAACAGGTGTTAAACACTAGTAGTGGAAACAGGTATTAAACACTAGTAGTGGAAACAGGTGTTAAACACTAGTAGTGGAAACATGTGTTAAACACTAGTAGTGGAAACAATTGTTAAACACTAGTAGTGGAAACAGGTATTAAACCCTAGTAGTGGAAACAGGTATTAAACACTGGTAGTGGAAACAGGCAGTAAGCACTAGTAGTGGAAACAGGTGTTAAACACTAGTAGTGGAAACAGGTGTTAAACACTAGTAGTGGAAACAGGTATTAAACCCTAGTAGTGGAAACAGGTATTAAACACTGGTAGTGGAAACAGGCAGTATCACTAGTAGTGGAAACAGGTGGTAAACACTAGTAGTGGAAACAGGCTGTCATGTCATGTCTTTCCTCTCCTTGTTTGGGCGGTGTTCGGCGGTCGGCGTCACCAGTCTTCTAGCCATCGTCGATCCACTTTTTATTTTCAAATTTCCATTTGTTTTCTTTTGTTTTCCTACACACCTGGTTTCCATTTCCCTCATTAATTGTTGTGTATTTAACCCTCTGTTCCCCCCGTGTATTTAACCCTCTGTTCCCCCCATGTCTTTGTGTGGAATTGTTTGTTGTAAGTGCTTGTGCACATGTTTACTGGTGTGCGTCGGGTTTTTGTACCCATATTCTGTTGTATTTTTATGCTGTTGAGTTTTGGATTACACTGCTCCGGCTACTACCTGGTTCTGCTCTTCTGCGTCTGACTTCCCTGCCACCAGTTACGGACACCTTTACACAGGCAATAAAACACTAGTAGTGGAAACAGGCGGTACAATTAGCAGTGGAAACGGGTGGTAAAACTAGTAGTAGAAACAGGCGGTAAAACTAGTAGTAGAAACAGGCGGTAAAACTAGTAGTAGAAACAGGCGGTAAAGCTAGTAGTGGAACGCCACTGGAAAACATCCTGATCCTCCTTGCCAGTCTAGTTGTCACGTGATTAATGACTTGTTGATTTGCCAGAATCATTTGATTATATTCATCTTCGTATAAATCCACAGCATTCTAATATGTTATGATCTGTTTTGGCCAAAGGCCAGCTAAACAGTAAAGCAAAGGCAGTAGTGATGAACAAAAAGTTTCCAAAGATTTCAATCTCTGGTGGTGATAGGCCCCTACTTATTCCAAACATGTTTCTTTCTTTTGGATTCTTGTGGATTCAACAAAAATGAAGCGTTATTAATGCTGCTTGCATTACAGATTTAAAAGGGAACCCTGTCAAAATCTCTGGATCGATAGATGAACGATAAATGTTACAACAGGTGTATTTATGGATTGTATTTATGTTAGTTAGTCTCTCACTGCTTGGGCCTCTCATTATCATTTGATTTGATTTATTCTGTTGAAAGCACGTCATTTTAATACTTAAACTATTTCACATATTTAAGTACCCTGTCTTTACTTGATATTTTATGAGACTTCTCCCTAACCTGCAAACAACAAACACACTTTAAAATCATGATGAAAGCAACTGGTTGAAAGAACAGGTAAGTGGGACTATATTACTAAACTGCCCTTCATGGTCTCAACACAAAGGCAGTATTGGTATATCCATAACTCAGCAGCTTTTCATAGACAGTCAAAGCACTTCCAATTGTGCGTCAGGCATCTTTTACACTGTATCTATGATGTAAAACCTCAATCTGTCCTTATATCCTTTACGCCTTTCAAGTTAATCTAAGCATTTTAATGAAGCCAAATGCCTTCACATGTTACAAATCAAAAACACGTCCCTCCTGCCACCCCTCTTATCACCAATATGGCCCTGTGTCTTATTAGGCACAGCAAGCTGTGGTGTCAGTTTCCTCCTCTATAGGGCAATGTGCCCTATATGTTCAGTCAGGGCATTGTAAATCATCCTGGTGGTAATGCCCTTAGATTACCATACTATCAAAAAGCTTTCTTCATGCACCATATGGCAATGTCTCATAACGTCTCAGCCAGGGCCTCTAAGTGCTTTATTGGAGAGTGTCTCGGTCTCTCTTGCTGCCATTAGCGGTAGCATTATAGCTAGCTACAGGCAGGCTATAGCAGTACCAGTTGCTTCTGTTAGCAGTAGCATTAGAGCTATCTACAGGCAGGCTATGCCAGTACAGGCTGCTGCTAGCGTTAGCATTATAGCTAGCTACATTCAGGCTATAGCAGTACCGGTTGCTGCTGTTAGCAGTAGCATTATAGCTAGCTACAGGCAGGCTATAGCAGTACCAGTTGCTTCTGTTAGCAGTAGCATTAGAGCTAGCTACAGGCAGGCTATACCAGTACAGGCTGCTGCTAGCGTTAGCATTATAGCTAGCTACATTCAGGCTATAGCAGTACCGGTTGCTGTTGTTAGCAGTAGCATTAAAGCTAGCTACAGGCAGGCTATACCAGTACAGGCTGCTGCTAGCGTTAGCATTATAGCTAGCTGCATTCAGGCTATAGCAGTACCGGCTGCTGCTAGTGTTAGCATTAACAGATGCATACGGGTAGAGCAGAGCAGGGACAGGGTTTTGGACAGCGTCCCATTACTGTGCTAGTTACCCTGTCAGGAGGCATTAGGCAACGCTTGATTAATGCTCCTAAGTGATTGTGTGAATAGCACTCAGGGACCTGGAGGAGGGAGAGAGAGGGAGAGGGATAGAGAGGTAAAGGAGAGAGCGAGAATGAGAGAAAGAGGAAGGGAGGGAGGAGTGAGAGAGAGAGAGATTATCACCTCACAGAGGAATGCCTGAACAGTAAACAGAAGCTTCTGAATGTCAGCCTGATAATGACTATGAGACCTCCTTGTTTTTCTAAAGCGTGTGGTGTGTGTGAGTTTCTAAAACGGGTGTGTGTGTGTGTGTGTGTGTGTGTGTGTGTGTGTGTGTGTGTGTGTGTGTGTGTGTGTGTGTGTGTGTGTGTGTGTGTGTGTGTGTGTGTGTGTGTGTGTGTGTGTGTGTGTGTGTGGTGGCTCATACTGTAGGTGTATTTCTCTGATTTCCTGCCTCCTATCTGTGTGTGAGGAATACACCTACACTGTTCAGGAGGAGACTAGAGATCTCAGGGCTGCCCAATGCTGGGACAATAAAGCTTTTCTGAATTAGAATCTGATCTCAGGTCTACCTGCCTGCTCTCTAACTGACAGCTAACTCAGTTATTGTGATCCATGAATTATTGATGGACTTTGATAATAGAAAATGTATTACTATATGGCAGATCACATCACATCCTCCCCCCTCTCACCTCATTGGAGTGCTGGGGCTGATTCCATCTGTAAATACCAAAGAGATATGCATAGGTTATGAATATCTCAGTTCTTGGTTCTCACCACCCCCTACTTGTTGTATTGCGACCATCCTTGGTCCTTAGACGTAACATTACATTGAAATATGATATTTCTGTATTGTGGGTTTGATTAAATTCCAACTCAAGTCTCAGTGACTGAGTGATCAGATTGAGTCAATGAGATCATTGAAGCAGGCTGTTGATCTCAACACAGCAATGGAAATATTAGGTAACACTTTATTTGGATGGTCCATCTGTAGACGCTCTACAGACTATTAGTAACATTTATACCCTAACCTTAACCCTTATCCTAACCCTAAACTTAACCCTTACCCTAACCTTAACATTACCCTAAACTTAACCCATGCCCTAACCCTAACCTTAACCCTTACCCTAAACCTTAACACTTATCCTAACCTTAACTCTTATCCTAACCCTAACCGGTAAGCAGTTGCTTATCAGCAGATAGTTTGTTGACAGTGTGACTCTGTAGATGATCTATATGGGACTATCTAAATAAAGTGGGACACTATACTGCCACTACTGAACCTCACAGCATTATTTTCAGGAATTATCACACCATTATATCCATTTCAATCGTTTCATCCTGGTCCTTCTGTAGCTCAGTTGGTAGAGCATGGCGCTTGTAACGCCAGGGTAGTGGGTTCAATTCCTGGGACCACCCATACGTAGAATATATGCACACATGACTGTAAGTCGCTTTGGATAAAAGCGTCTGCTAAATGGCATATATTATTATTATATTATCCTTTGCTTTATAACAGGGTTTCTCACGTTCAAATGAATCCATCTGCTTCACTTGTGTTCTTGGTAACAGTCCCCCTCCGCATCGGATCAATAAACCAAATGCTATGTTTAAACTGAATCAAATTTTCCACTTGTAGGCCTTGCTGCTATGCTTTCATCCACAACCCGCCTCTCGCCTCGCGTGCCTCCTCCACACTTAGCTTTACCGTATATACAATTAAACGCCCCAGTAACCAGGGCGTTTTCATTAGATTGGACCTGCAGGGTCTAACCACGGGAGCATCACCCCCCAAAAATGACCATCGCTGTAGTAATTGCATGGGGCTGTGTTTACATTAATTCATGAAACGGAGGACCGTCTCGCACGCGTTTCCCCATCGCCACTTCCACCTGTCACCCATTCCATTTGCCGCGTCAGGAGAGGAAAGGGGAGCCCCCCCCCCCCACCCCCACCCAAACTTGGGAGCCACAATCAACGATGAGCCACACACAAACACACACACACACACCGCCTCCCCCGAAAGAGAAATCTTTGCCTCCGCAATGCAATGCATTCCCTATTTGCTTTGCCTCCACCCTGAGCGAATGATTAAGTTTTCATGCATTTGGTTCAACCAAAATGTGTTCACTCAACCATGTCCTGTATTGATTAATTCTAGTGCAAACAGTAGGCCAAGTGTGATATACGTAATTGGACAGTTGTCAGGGGAGAGGAGGCGTTATCCGTCCTGTCTTTCCCTCCAGATGGAAATATATCAGAGACACCAGCAAACACAAATATTCAGTCTGCCCTGCCATCCTAGCAGAGAAATGTACATACATGCTAGATAGCAGGATATCCACTCCATTCATCCAAATCCCAATATCCAGTAAATATATTAGTATATGTGGATATTAAAGTTATGATATTATGAATATTAAGATAATGTTTGAATATGGAATGATGGAATGTCAACAGGGTCTTTAGTAGGTTCCTCGGTCTCTGCCAGTAGTAAGACAGGACAGAGGAGGCCTGGCCATGGCCATTAAGAAGTGAGCATCACTAATATGTTCCGTGACCAATGACTTCTGACTTCCAGTCTCCTCTTGGATCACTGAACATGTCCTTTCCACTCTGTTTCCGTGCCAACGGGCTGCTGTGTGTATCGACATGTCCGGCCCCGTTTGTGTGTGTGTGTGTGTGTGTGTGTGTGTGTGTGTGTGTGTGTGTGTGTGTGTGACCGTTCCTCTCTGCTCTGTGCTGTGACCGTCACCGTCAGCTATCTATCTGTCAGGCCTCTGCCACCGCATCACAGGTGGAGGCTCATCTCATCTCCCATGATCCAAAGCGATCAGGAAAAGTGCAGCTCACTCTCCAAGTAGCAGCCTCTCTTTAGCCTTTTCTCATATTGACCTGGGTTGAGAGGGAATCCAAGTGGAAATCTAGCATTAAGTATGGATTTTGTGTTGGGTTGGTCACACCACTGCCACCCATCTCCAGTCCACTCTTCACCCCACTCTCCGTCAATGGCACTAGCCAGTGGTGTGTGTGTTATTGCGCAACAGGGGTGGTCCGGGTGTAAGTGGATGTTTTTGTTATGCCAAAGCCCTTGAGTGAATAAGGGGTTACCTTTGGAGATGCTGTTTGATTACTCAGAGAGAGAGAGAGAGAGATTGAGAGAGAGAGACGGAGAGAGAGAGAGACGGACAGAGAGAGAGAGAGACAAAGAGAGAGACGGAGAGAGCGAGAGAGAGACAAACAGAGACAGAGAGAGAGACGGAGAGAGAGACGGAGAGAGAAGACACAAAGAGAGACACAGAGAGAGAGAGAGAGAGAGAGAGAGAGAGAGAGAGAGAGAGAGAGAGAGAGAGAGAGAGAGAGAGAGAGAGAGAGAGAGAGAGAGAGAGAGAGAGAGAGAGAGAGAGGAGAGACGGGGAGCGGGTGGTGGGGGGGTGAAATGTGATATTCTGGATCATGTCTGTCTGTTTACCTGGCGGTGTGTCAACACAGAGACGTGAGTTTGATAGAGTTATTACCTTTCTGGTGCCAGGGCCAGTGGTTCTTGTCCTCCATTTGTGAGGCTGAATCTATTAACCAGGGAGGGATGGGCACCAAGCAGAGATTCTGGTGGAACATCTCATCAGCACCCTGTCATAGGTCAGGCAATTCCCCCACATTTGTTTGCTTTTGATCACTAAAACTAACTTTAAGGGTCTTTTTTTAGTTTGTCTTATTAGCTGAACTATGTTTACTCTAAGGATGATTAGTGTGTCATTATTTCTAGCTACCTCTGGGGCTCAGAAACGTCCTTTCACAGACTAGGAGAGAAGGTACTGTGGGGTCTATGTGACCACTATGCGACAGAACACACACCGCTAGACAACATGGGCCCTTTTGAATCTTGAGTTCCAGTTTGTGTTACCATCTTTGTACTCATTCGGTATGAGTAACGTTTCACTGCTCCACTTACTCTGTAGCTGTCTGCCGCGTGTCATTGATGTCATGTCCATTTTAAGTGTGTGGTTGAGTGGAATGTCCAATACCCATCTTTCTGGTCCTCTCTGCCTGTCAAATACTGACCGAAAGCAAAACAATATTTTGACAACCATTATTGAGCCATGAAAGATTTTGCACTGGGCAAACCTGTAGGAAATGTCAACCACCTTCCAAAAAACGGTACCAATATGGAAACTCGCCTTACACTGTTAGTCAAATACTATTGTTTCTGTACCTGGAATGTAGACTGTCTTAGCATTTCCAGGACCTGCTCCGTATCCTATACTATGCATCTGCTTATCCCCATCCTCAAAGCCGGCTGCTGCACATGCCAATCAGACGAAAGAGGGTTAATGCACACTTTGTCTGAAGCCAGCAGTACCCTGAACATCACAGCATGTCTTTGACTAATGACTTGTAGCAAACAAATTCTTGAGCCTCTCAGGTGGCTTCCTCCAACTGGGATCAGTGCCATGATGAAAAGCCAGAGATAAAATCAACTGACAGTTGCAACTCATTGCTGAGGAGCAAGAGGCTACCCAGCAGACCCCGGGAGCACAGCGCTCTCCTTTAATTTATCCCTCCCCTTTCCGCTCACCCCTTCTCATCTATCTATCTATCTATCTATCTATCTATCTATCTATCTATCTATCTATCTATCTGTCTATCTGTCTATCTGTCTATCTGTCTGTCTGTCTGTCTGTCTGTCTGTCTGTCTGTCTGTCTGTCTGTCTGTCTGTCTGTCTGTGCATTGTGTGTTTCTTTCCATGGGTTAGTAGTAGGAGGGAAACTGAGCTACCCTGCCACTGTTCTCTAATTAAAGGCATTCCCACCTCTTTTATTTCAGTCCATTAAGCAGAAAACAGTGGCCTCCCTCCTTCCCTCCCGCCCTCTCGCTCTCTCTCTCTCTTTCTCTCTCTCTCTCTTTCTCGCTTTCGCACATGACACAATCCAATCAATACACTCCCACTGGCTGCCTCTGTTTGTGCTCTAATGAATAGATTGCAATGCAAAACTACTACTAATTGAATTTAGTAGCAACACTAGGCCCACACAGATTGTTAACTATTAAAACAAACTACACTGATTCAGCTGTCCCCATAGGAGAACCCTTTTTGGTTCCAGGTAGGACCCTTTTGAGTTCCATGTAGAACCTTATGTGGAAAGGGTTCTACATGGAACCCAAAAGAGTTCTTCTATCTGGAACCAAAATGGGTTCTTCGAAGGGTTCTCCTCTGTTGCACCTTTTATCTAAGAGTGTACTGATATACAGTAATATGAGTTGTTAGGGAATTATAAACTAGATTCACCCCATTTCAGGTGTTACAAAAACTGAATGAACAGGGTGTAAGATTTTAACATTTTGCTGATAGGCTTCAGTTATGTGTATTCATGTGTAGACTTACTGTGATTACATTGGGGCGGCAGGGTAGCCTAGTGGTTAGAGTGTTGGACTAGTAACCGAAAGGTTGCAAGTTCGAATCCCCGAGCTGACAAGGTACAAATCTGTCGTTCTGCCCCTGAACAGGCCCCTCTGTTCCTAGGCCGTCATTGAAAATAAGAATTTGTTCTTAACTGACTTGCCTAGTAAAATAAAGGTCAAATAAAAATAAATAAAAAAAACATAATAAGATTACATAATAAGATGTAACCTATTCTCTCCTCTCTACAACCACATAATTCTTTATAAGGGACGTGGTTGATAGTGAAAATGTACCACAATACATCCCTATCCTCAGTGTTGTGGTCGCCTACCCACTTACCTCATCACAGTGGTCCACATAAGCACTCTAGCCCTGGGGCAGGGAGGGAGTTATGCTCCCCTTGGCTGGTGGCTGGTGGGAGGAGGTGGGGGTGTGACAGAGAGGTGTAACCAAGCAGGCGGGGCGGGCTGGCTGGCAGATGGTTCAATCTGAATGACTGACTGGCTGATGGGGCTGACTCAGACACACACACACACACAGGGAGGATACCACATCAAGGGTCACTGCCTCTCCAGTGAGTTAACTCATCACCTCGTTTGACATTTACTCACAGTGCCATTTACTCCTCCTGCTCTCTCCTCTCAGCTGTCCTCTCTCCTCGCATCTGTCCTCTCTCCTCTCAGCTGTCCTCTCTCCTCTCAGCTGTCCTCTCTCCTCTCAGCGGTCTTATCTCCCCTCAGCTGTCCTCTCTCCTCTCTCTCCTCAGCTGTTCTCTCTCCTGTCAGGTGTCCTCTCTCCTCTCATCTGTCCTCTCTCCTTTCAGCTGTCCTCTCTCCTCTCAGCTGTCATCTCTCCTCTCAGCTGTCCTCTTCTCTTAGCTGTCCTCTCTCCTCTCAGGTGTCCACTCCTCTCAGCTGTCCTAGCCTCTCAGCTGTCCTCTCCTCTCGGCTGTCCTCTCCTTGCAGCGAGGTGGACACAGTGTATGTACACATAGCTCTTCAATTCCTGTTCCTGGCTTTCAGTCATAGACTACTCAAGCTCACAGTACTCCAGAGAATATGTAATGGACAGCAAAGCTGACATTGATAAAGCTGATGCTTTATATCATAAGAAAGCTTTACTATAGTGGGGCAAAAAAGTATATCTATCAAGTCAATAACAAATGTTTATCTCAAAACTTTGTTATATACCCTTTGTTGGCAATGACAGAGCTCAAACGTTTTCTGTAAGTCTTCACAAGGTTTTCACACACTGTTGCTGGTATTTTGGCCCATTCCTCCATGCAGATCTCCTCTAGAGCAGTGATGTTTTGGGGCTGTTGCTGGGCAACACAGACTTTCAACTCCCTCCAAAGATGTTCTATGGGGTTGAGATCTGGAGACTGGCTAGGCCACTCCAGGACCTTGAAATGCTTCTTACGAAGCCACTCCTTCGTTGCCCGGGCGGTGTGTTTGGGAGGATCATTGTCATGCTGAAAGACCCAGCCACGTTTCATCTTCAATGCCCTTGCTGATGGAAGGAGGTTTTCACTCAAAATCTCACAATACATGGCCCCATTTATTCTTTCCTTTACACGGATCAGTCGTCCTGGTCCCTTTGCAGAAAAACAGCAACAAAGCATGATGTTTCCACCCCCATGCTTCACAGTAGGCATTCTTTGGATGCAACTCAGCAATCTTTGTCCTCCAAACTCGTCGAGTTCAGTTTTTACCAAAAAGTTATATTTTGGTTTCATCTGACCATATGACATTCTCCCAATCTTCTTCTAGATCATCCAAATGCTCTCTAGCAAACTTCAGAAGGGCCTGGACATGTCCTGGCTTAAGCAGGGGAACACATCTGGCACTGCAGGATTTGAGTCCCTAGCGGCGTAGTGTGTTACTGATGGTAGGCTTTGTTACTTTGGTCCCAGCTCTCTGCAGGTCATTCACTAGGTCCCCCAGTGTGGTTCTGGGATTTTTGCTCACCGTGATCATCTTGTGATCATTTTGACCCCACGGGGTGAGATCTTGTGTGGAACCCCAGATCGAGGGAGATTATCAGTGGTCTTGTATGTCTTCCATTTCCTAATAATTGCTCCCACAGTTGATTTCTTCAAACCAAGCTGCTTACCTATTGCAGATTCAGTCTTCCCAGCCTGGTGCAGGTCTACAATTTTGTTTCTGGTGTCCTTTGACAGCTCTTTGGTCTTGGCCATAGTGGAGTTTGGAGTGTGACTGTTTGATGTTGTGGACAGGTGTCTTTTAAATTGATAACAAGTTCAAACAGGTAACATTAATACAGGTAATGAGTGGAGGACAGAGGAGCCTCTTAAATAAGATGTTACAGGTCTGTGAGAGCCAGAAATCTTGTTTGTAGATGACCAAATACTTATTTTCCACCATAATTTGCAAATAAATTCATTAAAAATCCTACAATGTGATTTTCTGTTTTTTTTTCTCATTTTGTCCGTCATAGTTGAAGTGTACCTATGATGAAAATTACAGGCCTCTCTCATCTTTTTAAGTGGGAGAACTTGCACAATTGGTGGCTGACTAAAAACTTTTTTCCCCCACTGTATATACTTAATAAGAGTAATTAATCATATTTCTCACCATGTTGAAAATAGCATTGTCTCAGTGTCTTAAGCTAACTGACTATACCAGGTAGTAACCGTGTATATTTCAACCTCCTCTTAATTGAATGTTCTCCTCCTGTCACAGTCTTTCTGTGAGGAACACCTTATAGTGACCACAGCAGCTGCTCCCTGGCCAATTAGCACTGTATAAGGTGCCAAGGCAAATATTTAGCGAATTATCAATATTTAATAGCCTTTTTTTAAGCCAGCTCCTTTCCTAAGGTCCAGCAGATGCTATTAAATCTCACCCCATAGATACACAGTTATGATATGTAATAACTAATGGAATATAAAAGAGATGAATAATTTACAGCGGGCTAACAAATTAAGGCCTTCATTAAAAAAAAAAAGAGAGAAAAAACTAGCCAGGGCTTGAAACCATTCTGAATAAAAACCCGGTCCAAGGTAATGCTCAGGCTCTCCCTGATAAAGAATTACAGCATTAATTCAGCCAAAGTGAACTTATTGCTCCTATTCCTTTCACAGCGATCCCTGGAGCATTCAACGTGGGGATGGAGGACTGGAATGATAACTGCCTTTCTCTGAGAACAACTCTCTCCTCTCTTATTTCTATTCTTCCATCAAATTCATTATTGTGTGTGTGTGTGTGTGTGTGTGTGTGTGTGTGTGTGTGTGTGTGTGTGTGTGTGTGTGTGTGTGTGTGTGTGTGTGTGTGTGTGTGTGTGTGTGTGTGTGTGTGTGTGTGTGTGTGTGTGTGCATCTGCGTCTGTTTCTGTGTCTGTGAGGAGTACACTGTGTATGTGTGTCTGTGTGCGCATGTTTGGTATATGTGTTGAGGTTGAGTGGGGGTTGTGCCTTTTTCCATTTGCTACAATTGTTGAGGTTAGCCTATGAATACTGTGATGTTTACTCTGGGTTTTCTCCCTACAGGGACTCGCTAGGAACCACTTCCCTGCCAGAGCGCCATTGTGTGTACACACACGCACGCACGCACACACACACACACACACACACACACACACACACACACACACACACACACACACACACACACACACACACACACACACACACACACACACACACACACACACACACACACACACACACACACACACACAGTGACCTCTCAGGGTCCTCTGTGGAATCATATGGACATAGATAAGATACCTTTGATGTGGGGATCTGCGCTGGCATCTTAGCTACATTTCAATACCAGTAAGAGCCATTCAGTCAAGTGATGTCCTTTATAAAATCAAAATAAAAGGCTGACTGGTGTGTGCTGATGATGTCATGTGTTTTGATGTAAACTGCGACATAATCCAAACTCTTTCAGCTTGACAGGTATAAGATGATATGGTTGCTCTCGTGTACATGGTAGACTGGAGAACACAGTCAGACAGGATGTCTTTAAGCCTTTAACATTAAAGCGGGTTAAATTCCCCTCAGAGTAAACAGAGCTCCGGTTGTGTAAACTAGAGAGATGTGAGGAAAGACCTCCGTTAAAGGAGCGCATCGCTGGAGGCATCTTCACACAACACTGAGATATGGCTGCTGTTTCTTGCTGTTTTGAATTTGATTTGAATTGTGATGAAAAGATCAGGGAAGGTGGCACTTATCTCTGCATCCCAGTCACAGCTTAATCCAGGTTTTTATTCTTGACGACATTCTAATTTGAGATGTGCCAGGTAACTTGACATAGTATTTCCTGAGTTCCCCTCAAGGCCTTTAGGGACTTAACCTGTGGTCGGGTAAAGGAGGGGAAAAAGCAATTCAATTTCCCCAAGGATACGCATGCAGAGGGTAGGAAAACATCAAGAGGCCAGCTTTGATCGTTTACATCCTGGCTCTTTATAGATTTGTCAGGCCCTCGTCACAAATGTTTTGGGATGGATCAGCAGGTTAATTCTACCGTACGGAGATCATGTCCAAATGCTTATCTCAAAAACATAAACGGCACTTTCTAATACCGTGAAAAGCTAACTCTGTTGGACCTGTGCTGGATTAAGCCAATTTGACTCATTTTCATGTGTTGGCTGAGATGTGTTGCTATTGTCAACACAGTAATTATATTCAGTCATATCAGTGGTGTAGTCAGCATAACACCTGGTCTGAATAACGTCAAAGAAACGTTGGCCTTTATATGGGTCAATCCATCCATTCATCCCAACAAAACAACTACTTTTCAGATTTAGGGCTGAACTTGACATCAGACATGCTTGAATTGAATTTTTGGGGCGCAAATCTCCCATTGACATCAATGTGTGATTTACGTGAGAATCCTAGCTAAGCGCACAGATCTTCAGTCAGGAACCACTTAGTGGTTCAATATGCTGTGAATGTGATGCCATGGGACATGGTTAGGGTGCAAGCCCTTCAGGCTTAATCCAATCCCATCGTCAGGACCTGGCTCTCCTGGCTACAATAAAAATGAATGTAGCTGGTAAACTTGTGGGAGTAGATCTTATAGGAACACATCTCTACAGATGATATGTCAGCCTTCTCAGAGACAACAAAGGGACTTGTGGAGGTAGCCTCGGGATGTTACCGTCTTGTTTGAACAGAATATGCACAGTGGTACAAGTTCTTTGCTTCACCAACGTGTCTCAGAGCATCGCTGCTTTCTGAGGGGAAAAGAAGGACGTCTAGATGAAGTGTCTGGGTTGGCCGTTATTATCACGTTAGCACAGTTTGATCTCTCTGCGAATACAAAGCCAAAAGTGTGGCGCGAAGCGTAGAGTGGACGGTTTCTTCACTGTGAAATACATTTGATTCTGTAGTAAGAGCCACAGTGGTTTTCTCATTGGCAATTTGTTCATATGGATGATTTGTCCTCCACCCAAATACACATATTTCTCAATCTGTACCATGCACATTGGCTCTTTATGATTATTAACCTCTTATGGATTAATCTACACGTGTCTGAGGCAGTGAGGAATTCTTACATCATCATTGACCTTATACTTTAAAGATGGCTCCCACTATTACGACTTACACACACTGTTTTAGTATCCAGATGTGGTAAAGTGCTTATCGTTATGAACGATATTTAGATGTGACAAGTGTATATATATATCATATATATGTCAGAACAAACCCTAAAGGCTCTGTAAACCATGATGACAAGTGATCAGGCGATCATAAAACACAAGATCTGATTGCCGTCAGAAGCCGAAACCCTGACAGGGAACCATGTGGGTGTCTTGGATTGCTAATCGCAGGCTGATTTGAAATCCAATCGCTGATTAATATTGTGTGCTTGTAATATGACCATATTAAAACCCTCTTGTCCCAAGGACACATTTCCATCCAACAGGCAAAAGAAAGACATACATTTCGAATGTGAGATGTATTTATTTTACTCAAATTTAGGGAGGAAAATGAATCCACGTGGGAGGTGCTAATGAGACAGAGTAAACCGCACAAGGTCGTCCTCGGCAAGAGCAGAAATTCCATCGCTGTGGGGCACAGAAGACAGAACTTTTTGTTTTAGCAGACTGCCCATCAAATAAGCATAATTACCGTCAGGTTTCATACAGATTTCTGCAGTCGTCCTGAAGGCGTAGCGGCGGCTCCCACTCCAATGAGTTACTCCGATAAATCACCATTAATTAGCTAATAAAAGCCAGCAGGTGGTTCGGAGCCCAAAGACATTCTCTGGTTGTTTGAATTATGTATATTACACTGGCGCACTGATAAAGTAGATGACGGTGGGGAGGGACAACAGACAGGAGAACGTCTGGGCTGGGAGGGCCCTTGTGTAAGGATAATGCCCCGTTCAAATCTCCTACAATCCCCCAATCCCACCCACAGGAATACAAGCAGCTCTGACCCCTGCTCAAATAACAGAATGCACAGTGTTCCAGTGCTGAGTCCCGGGCATATTACAACATTGATTATGCATGCAGAATACAAAGTTTACTTAGCTCCGTCCCTCCTTCCCCCACAAGAGCTGATTTGATGTGTTTACTCTAGTTAACAGAGAGGAAGACAATTATTACAACAGGGAGACAGGGCATAATACCTTTGACCTTGGGATGTGGTTGTTAATGAAAAATGTCTGAATCTACACAACAATGTTCAAACTCTTAAGGGAATTTGTTGTGTTGAGAGGGTTTACTGCTATTGATGTCATGTACACTTATAATGACTCTACGCTAATGTACTACGCTAATGCATTGACAATGGTACTGTATAGTGAGTGATGCTAATATGGTAGAGATGCTAAGGCCGTGGTAATGCCCCACCCCTCTGTGGATTCCAGCCCGTTACAATGTTGTCTCAGCCCCTAGAGGTCCCCTCTCCTTATACTTGGAGGGGTTTTATCTCCCCAGCCTACCAGTGATCTCTTTATTGCTGCGTTCACACAGACAGCCCAATTCTGATCTTTTTCCATTAATTGGTCTTTTAACCAATCACATCAGATATTTTTCAGAGCAGATCTGATTGTGTAAAGATCAATTAGTGAAAATATAGATCAGAATTGGGCTAACGGTCTAAACGCAGCCAAGTTTTGCCCCAGTACTGGACAGGATGGGAATAAAAGGCCATGTTAACACAGCTTGTGTTTGTCATAGTATGGGGCATTTTCGGTTTGTTATTAACATCATATGATATTGTATTGTCTTGATGCTTTTCCAGTATTTATGTGCAGGTTTTTTTAAAACCCTTTTTCCCTGAACAGGCATATCATTATCTATATAACCTTAGCATTCCATTATACCATTTTGGTGTCATAATATAGCATACCAAAGCTAATTCTTATCGTGACCCATCTTTCTAACTTAACTCAACCCTGCCATTACCAAGTTTCACAGGCAAGTGACACACACACACACACACACACACACACACACACACACACACACACACACACACACACACACACACACACACACACACACACACACACACACACACACACACACACACACACACACACACACACAAACACACAAACTAGAACTTTGCTTCTTTCCTACTTGGTAAATTAGCTTTCTTCTCTGGGCTAGATGTCCTGAGGCAGTGACTTGGCAGCGAGTAAAAGAAATAGCACAAATGTATCCACACCAAGTGGGACAGGGAAGCAGATGGGACACTGATTACAGTGTTGTTTACAGCTGTTTGGGTCCTTCACTGCTACCATATAGAGGTCAGAGAACTGTGTGTGTCTGTGTCGTTTTACTCTAAGTCTCATCACCAACATCTACTCAGCATAGACACACAGACAGAACATTATGATAGTAATGCATTGGATGTATGCTACCACCAAGGTCAGAAACAGCATGTCTATTCAATTTCACTGTAAGGCACATCCAACATCTCAGTGTAGACACATAGACAGAACATGATGATAAAAATACATTTAAGTGGGACAGTATATCGTTTTTCATGACAGAGATATCTCAGTGCTATATACTCCCCTACAATGGCAAAACTCAGTAACCATGAATTTGGTCTAGAATCTTTGTGTCACGACTTCCGCCGAAGTTGGTGCCTCTCCTTGTTCGTTCGGCGGTCGACGTCACTGGCTTTCTAGCCTCCACCGATCTACATTTCTTTTTCCATTTGTTTTGTCTGTATTGTACACAACCAGCGACAACTCGAACCAGCGACAACTCGAGCTGACTTCCTGCTTTGAGGCTAGGAAGAGACTGCTCGATAGCCTTCCACATATTTCCCAAAATTACTCTGAGCAGGGCCTAACCAATACCAACAATGACTGATGGAAGGATCTATGGAAATCTTCCACCCAGGAGAAGGACATAGAGGATCTCTTCTTCAAATATGGAAAAATCCGGGATATCGAACTAAAGAATAACAGGGGAACCATCCCTTTTGCTTTTGTTCGCTTCGATGATTTTCTATGGAAGGAATGGATATGGATTCGGAGACTCCAAGCTGCGTGTAGAATACCCTCGCTCCTCTGGTGCCAAATTTAGTGGCCCTATGGGAGAAGGAGGTCCTAGGGGAGGTTTGGGCCCCCAACTCGGAGATCTGAGTTCCGGGTGATAGTGACTGGCTTGCCCCAAACCGGGAGCTGGCAGGATCTGAAGACCATGCGTGAGGCAGGGGATGTTTGTTTTGCCGACGTGCAGCGAGATGGTGAAGGAGTGGTGGAGTTTGTTCGTCGGGAGGACATGGAATACGCCCTGCAGACTGGACGGGACTGAGTTCCGTTCCCATCAGGGGAGACGGCAAATATTCGTGTCCACGGAGAACGTGGCGCCAGTTACGGTCGCTCGCGGTCTCGCTCCAGATCCCCCGCCTCACCACCTCCTTACCAAAGCAGACCCCTCCACAGCGCTACCAGTCACCCCCACGCCGCCTTGTGTCGCGCCATAGCCCCCAGCAAGGCGACACCCAGTACCGTACCATAGCCCGCCCCCACGCCACTATCGATAGACCAGCTGGCCATTCACAAGAGGGCACTGATGATTAGGCGCAGTTTAATTATTATTTTTATCCCAGATCTCAAATAATTGTCCCCCTTTTGCTTGCTATGTACATTCCTTTATCAGTCACCCCTGCCCTCCTGTTGGCCTTAATATTGTTGATTTCCTTAAGCTTCAGCTCCCCATGTCAGGTCACTAGTCAGCTCAGTTCTGATGTCTGGTGAGACCATTTGTTAACATGCCAATTAACTGGTCTTGCTGCTCAAGTACCCATATGAACATTATCAGTTTGATGAACACTGACCTGAGAAGTGCGACACCCAACAAAAACTAAATGTGAACATCTGCCTGCATCGTCTATTCCTTTTAAATGAATTGTAAGTGTGTGTGTGAACCTCTAAGAATGAATGAATATGTTTGGAAATTGATTTTGATTGTAATCTGGTAAACCTCTGTGAAAATCCCATGTTTTATTTTAAAGAAATATTGAACTTTAGCCAGTTCATTCCTCTGTTTTTGTAACCTGTGGTGTCTATATGCAGGCATTTTGTTTTCAATTTTCCTTTCTAGGGAGTTTTCCTAGCCACCGTGCTTTTACACCTGCATTGTTTGCTGTTTGGGGTTTTAGGCTGGGTTTCTGTACAGCACTTTGAGATATCAGCTGATGTACGAAGGGCTATATAAATACATTTGATTTGATTTGATTTGATTTGAACTGGTTCCCATTACGTTTGAATTATTTCCCTATTTAACCCTCTGGAGCCATCATGGTTTTGTGCGTGGTTATTGTTGTCAGTTGTCTCGTTTATGTGATTCTGGATTTTCGTTTTCCTAGTTGGAAGATTATTTTTGAGTAAAGTTACTATTATTACTCATCTCTGTCTCCTGCTCCTGACTCAGCCTTACCCACATCACCTAGACTCTGACAGAAACACGCACCTTCTACTTCCGGCGCCGACAGAGATGGCCGCCTCGCTTCGCGTTCCTAGGAAACTATGCAGTTTTTTGTTTTTTTACGTGTTATTTCTTACATTAGTACCCCAGGTCATCTTAGGTTTCATTACATACAGTCGAGAAGAACTACTGAATATAAGATCAGCGTCAACTCACCATCAGTACGACCAAGAATATGTTTTCCGCGACGCGGATCCTGTGTTCTGCCTTACAAACAGGACAACGGAATGGATCGCATGCAGCGACCCAAGAAAACGACTCGGAAAAGAGGGAAACGAGGCGGTCTTCTGGTCAGACTCCGAAAAAGGCACATCGCGCACCACTCCCCAGCATTCTTCTTGCCAATGTCCAGTCTCTTGACAACAAGGTTGACAAAATCCGAGCAAGGGTGGCATTCCAGAGGGACATCAGAGACTGCAACGTTCTCTGCTTCACGGAAACATGGCTCACTGGAGAGACGCTATCCGATGCGGTGCAGCCAACGGGTTTCTCCACGCATCGCGCCGACAGAAACAAACATCTTTCTGGTAAGAAGAGTGGCGGGGGCATATGCCTTATGACTAACGAGACATGGTGTGATGAAGGAAACATACAGGAACTCAAATCCTTCTGTTCACCTGATTTAGAATTCCTCACAATCAAATGTAGACCGCATTATCTTCCAAGAGAATTCTCTTCGATTATAATCACAGCCGTATATATCCCCCAAGCAGACACATCGATGGCTCTGAACAAACTTTATTTAACTCTTTGCAAACTGGAAACCATTTATCCGGAGGCTGCATTCATTGTAGCTGGGGATTTTAACAAAGCTAATCTGAAAACAAGACTCCCTAAATTTTATCAGCATATCGATTGCGCAACCAGGGGTGGTAAAACCTTGGATCATTGTTACTCTAACTTCCGCGACGCATATAAGGCCCTGCCCCGCCCCCCTTTCGGAAAAGCTGACCACGACTCCATTTTGCTGATCCCTGCCTACAGGCAGAAACTAATACAAGAGGCTCCCACGCTGAGGTCTGTCCAACGCTGGTCAGACCAAGCTGACTCCACACTCCAAGACTGCTTCCATCACGTGGACTGGGACATGTTTCGTATTGCGTCAGATAAAAATATTGACGAATACGCTGATTCGGTGTGCGAGTTCATTAGAACGTGCGTCGAAGATGTCGTTCCCATAGCAACGATAAAAACATTCCCTAACCAGAAACCGTGGATTGATGGCAGCATTCGCGTGAAACTGAAAGCGCTAACCACTGCTTTTAATCAGGGCAAGGTGTCAGGAAAATAACCTCACACTCAACGTCAACAAAACTAAGGAGATGATTGTGGACTTCAGGAAACAGCAGAGGGAACACCCCCCTATCCACATCGATGGAACAGTAGTGGAGAGGGTAGCAAGTTTTAAGTTCCTCGGCATACACATCACAGACAAACTGAATTGGTCCACTCACACTGACAGCGTCGTGAAGAAGGCGCAGCAGCGCCTCTTCAACCTCAGGAGGCTGAAGAAGTTCGGCTTGTCACCAAAAGCACTCACAAACTTCTACAGATGCACAATCGAGAGCATCCTGGCGGGCTGTATCACCGCCTGGTACGGCAACTGCTCCGCCCTCAACCGTAAGGCTCTCCAGAGGGTAGTGAGGTCTGCACAACGCATCACCGGGGGCAAACTACCTGCTCTCCAGGACACCTACACCACCCGATGTTACAGGAAGGCCATAAAGATCATCAAGGACATCAACCACCCGAACCACTGCCTGTTCACCCCGCTATCATCCAGAAGGCGAGATCAGTACAGGTGCATCAAAGCTGGGACCGAGAGACTGAAAAACAGCTTCTATCTCAAGGCCATCAGACTGTTAAACAGCCACCACTAACATTGAGTGGCTGCTGCCAACACACTGTCATTGACACTGACCCAACTCCAGCCACTTTAATAATGGGAATTGATGGGAAATGATGTAAATATATCACTAGCCACTTTAAACAATGCTACCTTATATAATGTTACTTACCCTACATTATTCATCTCATATGCATACGTATATACTGTACTCTACATCATCGACTGCATCCTTATGTAATACATGTATCACTAGCCACTTTAACTATGCCACTTTGTTTACTTTGTCTACATACTCCTCTCATATGTATATACTGTACTCGATACCATCTACTGTATGCTGCTCTGTACCATCACTCATTCATATATCCTTATGTACATATTCTTTATCCCCTTACACTGTGTATAAGATAGTAGTTTTGGAATTGTTAGTTAGATTACTTGTTGGTTATCACTGCATTGTCGGAACTAGGAGAACAAGCATTTCGCTACACTCGCATTAACATCTGCTAACCATGTGTATTTGACAAATAAAATTTTATTTGATTTGATTTGATTTGGAGTCAGCAGGTGCACACAGCCCTCCTCTACCTATGGAGGAGCGCGTCCAGCAGCACGCAACTATGTTGCAAAGTCTCAGCACAGACATGGATCGCATGCGGCAAACCATGGAGCGATTGGAGAGAGGGGGTTTTCCAGCAACCCCATCATCATCACCCCAGCTCCCACAACAACCCACACCGCTGTCCATCCCTCCTTCACCTGGATCCAGTGGGATTCGGCTCGCGCTCCCGAGGGTATACGATGGAGCGGGTATACGTCCCGAAGAAGCTGGGTGAACGGTTGCCAGGTAGAGCCCCAGCTGGAGTAGGAACCCCTGGCACCCGGCAGCCGTTCACCCAGCTCCTTCGGGACGCGAGAGTGTAAACGCCCTCATCTACTGTCTGACTGGTAGTGCACTCGAATGGGCCAACGCAGTCTGGGGAAGGGAAGGACCGACGTTGGACAATTACCCCTCACCCCCCGCCGCTCTCCCTTTCGAACTCTGGCCGCCGGTGCGGGATGGAATGAGCGGGCCCTGATCGACCACTACAGGTGTGGTCAACGCGAGGACGTTCGTAGGGAGCTAGCCTGCAGGGACACCACCCTTACCTTTGACCAGCTGGTGGACCTATCAATCAGGCTGGATAACCTGTTGGCCTCCTGCAGACGTCCGGATCGAGGTCCGTCAGTTCCATCCCCCAGCACCTCAGATCCGACGCCGATGGAGCTAGGAGGGTGCTGCTATGAGGGGGACGTGCATTCCCTGCACCACCTGTGGCCGCAGAGGGCATAATGCTGGTCGGTGCTGTGGAGTTCAGCAGGGCACTGGTGGATCATCCCTGGTGAGTAGGCACCCGACTCACCCAGAGCTTCCTGTTTCGCACCTGTGTGTATGTATAGAATTTCCTGAGTTTCCCCCGCATTCCCAGCATAATGGTGACTAATTAGTCACCCCACAAAACCCCAAGACAAAAAACACACCACAATAACCCATGTCACACCCTGGCCTGACCAAATATATAAAGAAAACACAAAATACCAAGACCAAGGCGTGACAGAACCCCCCCCCCCCTAGGGTGCGGACTCCCGGACGCACCTCAAAACCATAGGGAGGGTCTGGGTGGGCGTCTGTCCATGGTGGCGGCTCCGGCTCGGGACGTGGACCCCACTCCATAAATGTCTTAGTTCCTCCCCTTCGCGTCCTGGGATACCCTCGCCGCCGACCATGGCCTAGTAGTCCTCACCCAGAACCCCACTGGACTGAGGGGCAGCTCGTGACTGAGGGGCAGCTCGGGACTGAGGGGCAGCTCGGGACTGAGGGGCAGCTCGGGACTGAGGGGTAGCTCGGGACTGAGGGGTAGCTCGGGACTGAGGGGCAGCTCAGCACTGATGGGCAGCTCAGCACTGAGGGGAAGCCCAGCACTGAGGGAAAGCCCAGCACTGAGGGAAAGCCCAGCACTAAGGGAAAGCCCGGGACTGAGGGGAAGCCCGGGACTGAGAGGAAGCCCAGTACTGAGAGGAAGCTCAGGCAGGTAGTTGGCTCCGGTAGATCCTGGCTGGCTGGCGGATCTGGAAGAGTCTGGTTGACTGGCAGATCTGGAAGAGTCTGGTTGACTGGCAGATCTGGAAGAGTCTGGTTGACTGGCAGATCTGGAAGAATCTGGTTGACTGGCAGATCTGGAAGATTCTGGTTGACTGGCAGATCTGGAAGATCATGGCTGACTGGCGGATCTAGCTGCTCTGGCTGCTCCATGCAGACTGGCAGCTCTGGCTGCTCCATGCAGATTGGCAGCTCTGGCTGCTCCATGCAGACTGGCAGCTCTGGCTGCTCCATGCAGACTGGCAGCTCTGGCTGCTCCATGCATACTGGCAGCTCTGGCTGCTCCATGCAGACTGGCAGCTCTGGCTGCACCATGCAGACTGGCAGCTCTGGCTGCTCCATGCAGACTGACAGCTCAGGCTGCTCCATGCAGACTGACAGCTCAGGCTGCTCCATGCAGACTGACAGCTCAGGCTGCTCCATGCAGGCTGACAGCTCAGGCTGCTCCATGCAGACTGGCAGCTCAGGCTGCGCTGAACAGGCAGGAGGCTCCGGCAGCGCTGTAAAGGAGGAAGGCTCTGGAAGCGCTGAACAGGCGGGAGACTCCGGCACCGCAGGAGAGGAGAAAGGCTCCGACAGCACTGAACAGGCGGGAGACTCCAGCAGCGCTGTAGAGGAGGAAGGCTCTGGAAGCGCTGAACAAGCGGGAGACTCCGGCAGCGCTGGAGAGGCGAGGCGCACTGTAGGCCTGATGCGTGGTGCTGGCACAGGTGGAACTGCATAGAGAACACGCACAGGAAGCCGGGTGCGGGGAGCTGCCACCGGAGGACTGGTGTGTGGAGGTGGCTCTGGATAGACTGGACCGTGCAGGCGCACTAGAGCTCTTGAGCACCAAGCCTGCCCAACCTTACCTGGCTCGATGCCCACTCTAGCCCGGCCAATACGAAGAGCTGGTATGTACCGCACCGGGCTATGCACCCGCACTGGAGACACTGTGCGCTCCATAGCATAACATGGTGCCTGCCCGGTCTCTCTAGCCCCCCGGTAAGCACAGGGAGTTTGCGCAGGTCTCCTACCTGGCATAGTCATACTCCCTGTAAGCCTCCCCCCAATACATTTTTGGGGCTGACTCTCAGGCTTCCATCCGCGTCGCCGTGCTGCCTCTTCATACCAGCGCCTCTCCGCTTTCACCGCCTCCAGTTCTTCTTTGGAGCGTCGATATTCACCAGGCTGTGCCCATGGTCCTTTTCCGTCCAATATCTCTTCCCAAGTCCAGAAGTCCTTTGATCGCTGCTCCTCACAATTAACAGGGGGAGTTGGCTCAGTTCTGTCTCCTGACTCTGCCACACTCTCCCTGAGCCCCCCCCAATACATTTTTGGGGCTGCTTTTCGGGCTTCCTTGCCAACCGTGTTCCCTCGTATCGTCGGCTCCTCTCTCCGGCTGCCTCTGCTCTCCTAAGTGCCTCCACCTGTTCCCATGGGAGGCGATCTCTTCCGGCCAGTATCTCCTCCCAAGTGTAACAACCTTTGCCATCCAACACGTCCTCCCATGTCCATTCCTCCTTTCGCTGCTCCTGCTGTCGCTGCCTGTTACCACGCTGCTTGGTCCGTGTGTGGTGGGTGATTCTGTAACGGCGTTCGTCAGTTGAAGGAGAAGCGGACCAAAATGCAGCGTGGTGGTTACTCGTGTTCTTTAATGAAGAATAGCGATACATGAAATAACTATAAATAATACAAAAACAACAAACGAAACGCGAAAACCTATTAAGCCTATCTGGTGAAACACTACACAGAGATAGGAACAATCACCCACGAAAAACCTCACAGAATATGGCTGCCTAAATATGGTTCCCAATCAGAGACAACGATAAATCACCTGACTCTGATTGAGAACCGCCTCAGGCAGCCATAGACTAATTAGTCACCCCACAAAACCCCAAGACAAAAAACACACCACAATAACCCATGTCACACCCTGGCCTGACCAAATATATAAAGAAAACATAAAATACTAAGACCAAGGCGTGACAAGGGATCCCTGATGTTTCTGTTGATGTGCCCTTCCCTGTACATGCCTTAGATAGTTGTTCTTTAGGGTCGGGACTGATCAGGGAGGTCACAGCTCCACTATGCATGATAACACAGGGGGATCATAAGGACAGAATTAGACTCACCTGCGTTTCCTGTGGTGTTGGGGCGTCCCTGGTTGGCCGATCATGACCCCACTATTTCGTGGAAACAGGGGGCTCTCAAGGGATGATCACGTCAGTGCTCAGGGAGGTGTGTAGGTGTTTCCATAGGTGCAACTACGGTGGAGAGTCCAAACCAGGTCTCCACCATGCACATCCCCCCTGAATATGCCGATTTGGCTCTCGCCTTCTGTAAAAAGAAGGCGACTCAATTACCACCCCATTGAAGGGGGGATTGTGCGATAAATCTCATGGTAGACGCAGAACTTCCCAGGAGTCACGTGTATCCTTTGTAAGGAGGAGCTGGCGGCTATGGAAACATATGTCTCCGAATCTCTGGGACAGGGATACATTCGGCCTTCCACTTCACCTGCCTCCTTGAGTTTATTTTTTGTGAAGAAGAAGGATGGAGGTTTACGCCTGTGTATTGACTATCGAGGTATAAATCAGATCACAGTGAAGTATAGTTACCCGCTGCCTCTCATAGCCAGTGTGACAGAGTCATTGCATGGTTCACGCTTCTTCACCAAATTGGATCTCAGGAGCGCTTACAACCTGGTGCGTATCCGGGAGAGGGATGAGTGGAAGACGGCATTTAGTACCACCTCTGGGCACTATGAGTACCTTGTCATGCCGTACGGGTTGATGAATGCTCTATCAGTCTTTCAATCCTTTGTAGACAAGATTTTCAGGGACCTGCACGGGCAGGGTGTAGTGGTGTATATAGATGACATTCTACTAATATTCTCCGCTACACATGCCGAGCATGTGTCCCTGGTACGCAAGGTGCTTGGTCAACTGTTGGAGCATGACCTGTACGTCAAAGCTGAGAAATGTCTGTCCGCGACAGGGGTGGAGATGGAGAGCGACCACATTTCAGCCGTGAGCAATTGGCCGACTCCAACCACGGTAAAGGAGGTGCAGCGGTTTTTAGGGTTTGCCAACTACTACCAGAGGTTTATTCGGGGCTTTGGTCAGGTAGCAGCTCCCAGTACCTCTTTGCTAAAGGGGGGACCGGTGCGACTGCAGTGGTCAGCTGGGGCGGACAGGGCTTTTGGTCACCTGAAGGATCTGTTTACCTTGGCTCTGTTTACCTCCCATGCTGGCTCATCCTGATCCCTCTTTGGCATTTATAGCAGAGGTGGACACGTTCGAGGCTGGGATAGGAGCTGTGCTGTCTCAACGCTCAGGTACGCCACCAAAGCTGCGCCCCTGTGCTTTTTTTTTAAAGAAGCTCAGCCCAGTGGAGTGAAACTATGATGTGGGTGATTGGGAGCTGTTGGTTGTTGTCAAGGCTCTGAAGGCGTGGAGGCATTGGCTTGAGGGGGCTAAACACCCTTTCCTCATTTGGACTGACCACCGCAATCTGGAGTACATCCGGGCGGAGAGGAGACTGAACCCTCGTCAGGCAAGGTGGGCCATGTTTTTCACCCATTTTGTTTTCACCCTTTCCTACAGACCAGGTTCCCAGAACACTAAGGCAGACGCACTGTCCCGGATGTATGACACAGAGGAGCGGTCCACGGGTCCCACTCCCATACTTCCGGCTTCTTGCTGGTGGCAACGGTGGTATAGGAGGTGGACGCGGACATCGAGCGGGTGTTACGTACAGAGCCCACTCCCACCCAGTGTCCAGTTGGGCGTCTGTACGTTCCGTCTGATGTCCGCGATCGTTTGATCTGTTGGGCCCATACGTCACCCTCCTCTGGTCATCCTGGCATCGGTCGGAAAGTGTGCTGTCTTTGTGGGAAGTACTGGTGGCCCACTTTAGCTAAGGACTAACCTATCTCCTTTTCAATGTGTACTAGCCAGCAGCATACCCCCCTGCACTCCACTGCTGGCTTGCTTCTGAAGCTAAGCAGGGTTGGTCCTGGTCAGTTCCTGGATGGGAGACCAGATGCTGTTGGAAGTGGTGTTGGAGGGCCAGTAGGAGGCACTCTTTCCTCTGGTCTAAAAAATATCCCAATGCCCCAGGGCAGTGTAGGGTGCCGTCTCTCAGATGGGAAGTTAAACGGGTATCCTGACTCTGAGGTCATTAAAGATCCTATGGCACTTATCGTAAGAGTAGGGGTGTTAACCCCGGTGTCCTGGCTAAATTCCCAATCTGGCCCTCAAACCATCACGGTCACCTAATAATCCCCAGTTTACAATTGGCTCATCCATCCCCCTCCTCTCCCCTGTAACTATTCCCCAGGTCGTTGCTGCAAATGAGAACGTGTTCTCAGTCAACTTACCTGGTAAAAAATCACGGATAAATAAAACTAGGTTATCAGCCGGTCCTGGCACCGTTCCATCAGAGCCCGAATGAAGCACCTGCGGTGGACAAATGGTTTCGGCGCTCGGAAGAAACATGGGACGCTGCCCATGTGTGCCTGCAACGGGCCATCAGGTGGCAGAAGGCAATAGCCGACCTCCATCGCAGTGAGGCCCCGGTGTATGCACCGGGGGATCGGCTCTGGCTCTCGACCCGAAACCTACCCCTTCGCCTGCCCTGCCGGAAGCTGGGTCCGCGGTTTGTGGGACCATTTAAAGTCCTGAGGAGACTGAACGTGGTTTGTTATAGGTTACAGCCCCCTCCTGATTACCGTATTAACTCCTCGTTCTATGTGTCTCTCCTCAGGCCGGTGGTGGCTGGTCCGCTCCAGCAGTCTGAGGTGCGGGAGGTTCCTCCACCCCCTCTGGACATCGAGGGGGCCCCGGCGTATACTGTGCGAGCCATTATGAACTCAAGGCGTCGGGCGAGGGGCATTCAGTGCCTCGTGGGAGGGGTACGGTCCGGAGGAGAGATGCTGGGTGCCGGTGGAGTACATCTTGGACCCTTCCTTACTGCAGGAATTTCACCGTCGTCCCCGAGGTCGGCACGCTGCCGGAACCGCGTGTCAAGAGGGGGGGGGGGTATTGTCACCGAAGTTGGTGCCTCTCCTTTCTAGCCTCCACAGATCTACATTTCTTTTTCCATTTGTTTTGTCAGTATTGTACACACACTTGAATTATTTCCCTATTTAACAGACCAGGTTATCACTCGGTTGGCCTATGCACAGTTATAACCCTACACACTGATATATCGCTTGTCATTTTGAATGATCATAATGACACATTTCCAGACTATTTTGATTGTAAATACAACATGTACTATTATGATAATGATAGTAGCTATACTGCCCTACAAAGGCAAAATGCAATAACTACCTATTTTCTTTTACTGCTAAATCTGACTTCAAAGTATTTTTCTGTCTGGACAGACAGACAGCAATTTCTGATACTACATTATAATGATTGACTGGCTTGTTCTTGTGTCAGGAAATTAAATACCACATTAATCAGATAACTTATCTGGCCATTACAACAGATCAAAGTGTCAGAGTCTAGGTGTTGTGGGTAAGGCGGAGTCAGGCGCAGGACACAGAGATGAGTAATAATAGTAACTTTACTCAAAAATAATCTTCCAACAAGAACGAAAATCTAGAATCACATAAACGAGACAACTGACAACAATAACCACGCACAAAACCATGATGGCTCCCGAGGGTTAACAGAGTGATAACCCGGTGTGTTAACAGAGTGATAACCCGGTGTGTTAACAGAGTGATAACCCGGTGTGTTAACAGAGTGATAACCTGGTGTGTTAACAGAGTGATAAACTGGTCTGTTAACAGAGTGATAAACTGGTCTGTTAACAGAGTGATAACCTGGTGTGTTAACAGAGTGATAACCTGGTGTGTTAACAGAGTGATAACCCGGTGTGTTAACAGAGTGATAACCTGGTGTGTTAACAGAGTGATAACCCGGTGTGTTAACAGAGTGATAACCCGGTGTGTTAACAGAGTGATAACCCGGTGTGTTAACAGAGTGATAACCCGGTGTGTTAACAGAGTGATAACCTGGTGTGTTAACAGAGTGATAACCTGGTCTGTTAACAGAGTGATAACCTGGTGTGTTAACAGAGTGATAACCTGGTCTGTTAACAGAGTGATAACCTGGTCTGTTAACAGAGTGATAACCTGGTGTGTTAATAGAGTGATAACCAGGTCTGTTAATAGAGTGATAACCTGGTCTGTTAACAGAGTGATAAACTGGTCTGTTAACAGAGTGATAACCAGGTCTGTTAACAGAGTGATAACCTGGTCTGTTAACAGAGTGATAACCTGGTGTGTTAATTACATTTACATTTAAGTCATTTAGCAGACGCTCTTATCCAGAGCGACTTACAAATTGGTGCATTAATAGAGTGATAACCAGGTCTGTTAACAGAGTGATAACCTGATGTGTTAATAGAGTGATAACCAGGTCTGTTAACAGAGTGATAACCTGGTGTGTTAATAGAGTGATAACCAGGTCTGTTAATAGAGTGATAACCAGGTCTGTTAATAGAGTGATAACCAGGTCTGTTAATAGAGTGATAACTAGGTATGTTAATAGAGTGATAACCAGGTATGTTAATAGAGTGATAACCTGGTCTGTTAATAGAGTGATAACCTGGTCTGTTAACAGAGTGATAACCAGGTAACAGAGTGATAACCTGGTCTGTTAATAGAGTGATAACCTGGTCTGTTAACAGAGTGATAACCTGGTAACAGAGTGATAACCTGGTCTGTTAATAGAGTGATAACCTGGTCTGTTAACAGAGTGATAACCTGGTAACAGAGTGATAACCTGGTCTGTTAATAGAGTGATAACCTGGTCTGTTAACAGAGTGATAACCTGGTCTGTTAACAGAGCGATAACCTGGTAACAGAGCGATAACCTGGTCTGTTAATAGAGTGATAACCTGGTCTGTTAACAGAGTGATAACCAGGTAACAGAGTGATAACCTGGTCTGTTAATAGGTTCTTCTGACCCTTTAGAGACTCAACAGTGTCTTTGCTGCTGTGCTGAGGATGAACAGTCGGTTCTTCATGACATATACAGATGTGTTCACTGCCACCTCCCTTCTCAGTACTTCTACTGAAGATGACGATGTGAGACAAGGGGCAGCAGCTGCCAGCCTGACTGTGTCAGTGTCTGTGACAAAAGCCATCCAACACAAAGGTGGTTTGCGATCGTTAACATTTCTTTATGTCCACATGAATCACTTCCCATGGTTTAGATGAAACCTCGGCCCATTCACTATCATTCCATCAGGCTCTGTGACTGTAGTCTGCATCCAGAGCAATAATAGCCCTCGGCGGTCGACTGGCAGAATATATCCAATAGTAATCAACCTTTTCCAAAGACACCTCGGAAGCAGAAGGTTTCAGTAGTGAAGTGTAATCCAATAAGGAGGTGGAAATACTGCATCAACACGTTTTTGCTGAGACGATAGTTTTGGCATATTGAGTATTTGCACGGCGGGATCACATAAGGTTTTGTCACCTGTATGCAATGAAAAAATGACATTATCTACATATACGTAGGGTATGGTGGATTGTGGGACATTGATGTAATATTGGAAATGTCTGTTTTCGAACACTCTGGACTCTGGCACTTGTGCGTATTGCTTGCTGCTACCAATAGGAGCACTGATTGTAGCAAGGTTGGAAATGCTGATGAAGAGAAAAGTAGAAGCTGCAGAGATGGCTTCATTTTATATCTGACTGCCTTCCTTTGTGTTCTGTTTCCTAATACATTATAAAGAAATATCTTGGAGGATTCTGATAAAAAAATGTCAAGCATCAATCATAGTATTCCTCAGCAAATCAATGCTCCCGTGTCCTGCGTCATGTGACCCTCTAATCTGGAAGGGGGATTCCATTGCTCTCCTTCCGCGGTTTTCACATATAAAAATGCAAACTAGATTTGTACATGTGATTGTTTTTCACATGTGAACTTGTAAAGAAACTCCACATTTGCTCCATATTCGTAAACAAAAAATATGTAAACAAACACTCTATAGACTAAAAACATGGTTGAAACTATCATTTTGGTATCATGGATGGTCAGTCCATGCATCCATAACATAGTGTCTCTCCAGCCACATTCCTCGGCTTTTTACCAATTGTTTGGCGAGAGACACTTTGTGATAGGAAAAATCCACTCAAAAACTATATTTTGGTATTTTTTCATTAGTCCACTGTTGATACAGTCCCAGAATGTTCTGCATGTCAAGTTCAGATACATGACTTTCAAAAAGCAAATTGTCACTTGCCACATCATGATGATGTGTTTCGCGTCATATGAAAAGAATTTCACATAAGAGAAAAACGTGTAAAAATGGCACGTGATTTTTTTTCCTCATGTGATTTGTTCATGGTTGTTATTTTTTTGTAAGGGGATCTCTATGACAGTCTTATTAGCCTGCATGACTGGCAGCTCGTCAGATCAATCAGAGCCATGGCTCTGGGATCAATAATCTAGGTAACCTGTATGTGTGTACAAACCTGTATGAGTGTACAAAACATTATGAACACCTGCTCTTCATGCCATAAACTACCCAGGTGAATCTAGTTGAAAGATATAATCCCTTATTGAGGTCACTTGTTAAATTCACTTCAAGGGGAGGAGACAGGTTAAAGAAGGATTTTTAAGCCTTGAGACAATTGAGACATGGATTGTGTATGTGTGCCATTCAGAGTGTGAATGGGCAAGACATAAGATTCAATTGAACAGGTATGGTAGTAGCTACCAGGCACACGCTGCTGGCTGACCATTCTTGTGTATCAAGAAAGATCCACCACCCAAAGGACATCCAGCCAACTTGGCACAACTCAATATGAGATGTTCATAATGTTTTGTACACTCAGTGTAGTTGTTCCAGTCAGACGTATGCACAGCCTCAACTAGTGCTTACTTGTCATGCCAGCTTCAACAAATCCATTGGCTTTATCATAACTATTGCATTGTTTTGTGTAATTATAACAATAACAATACTGTTAAAAGTATGAATAATGAATACAATTTTTTTTTTAATGATATAGATATTTATTTCATTTGCAGGTAATACTTGTCCTTACTCGGGTCATTGTCTCATGGCAGATGGTATCATTCCTACGTGACTTTCGTCCCTCAACCGACAGTTCAGGCCGAATATCTGCTATCTGACACGCTATCGATATCTCTCTCGCTATAGAGCAATCTGACATTAAACAAAAAAGAACTCTGGCTTCATAGCTGCATAGTGATACAATGGCTTTTTCACTGCCCTCTGTTATGGAGTCAGCACAGTTCCAGTGCTGTGATTTGGCTTTCCCATCGATTGAGGAGAGCAGATAAAGGGGGTGTAGAGGAGGTGAGAGATAGAAGCACTGTGTGCAGGAAACCTGGCAAACCTCCAGTGAGTGTCTCATTAACATCCAGAGATCAGAGAGAACCCAGCAAAGCACTTTAATGGCCTACTGTACTTGTTACGTGTGTGTGTGTGTGTGTGTGTGTGTGTGTGTGTGTGTGTGTGTGTGTGTGTGTGTGTGTGTGTGTGTGTGTGTGTGTGTGTGTGTGTGTGTGTGTGTGTGTGTGTGTGTGTGTGTGTGTGTGCGTGCGTGCGTGCGTGCGTGCGTGCGTGCGTGCGTGCGTGCGTGCGTGCGTGCGGTATTCTTCACTTTCCAATAGCATCCTATCTGTAGTAGCCTCCATTGAGTTCAATTCTCGTGACATGGTGCTTTTCCCTGTCGAAAGGAATTTCACCTCATCCCTGTCGAAAGGAATTTCACCTCATCCCTGTCAAAAGGAATTTTACCTCATTCCCTGTCAAAAGGAATTTTACCTCATTCCCTGTCAAAAGGAATTTTACCCCGTTCCCTGTCAAAAGCGACCTCTTTGTAGTCGTTGTTCAAATGAGCTCTTTAAATTTGAAAATGGATTTACAGCCTGGTATATATTTATAGGGAGGCATATTTGAGTCTCCTAAACCTTTATAGTATCCCCTTCAATATAATATAGCCTATCGAATTATTCATTTCAGCACCAAGAAAGTTTGGTAACAATTTTGTAATGGTTCATGTGCTCGTTAAATATGATGACATTCCGGTAGTTAATGTATTTTTAATAATGCAAATATTGTAATTAGCCAGACCCCCTCCTCTCCTCCCCATGCCTGTAATCTCAAGTGTGTAGTGTTTTATGTTCAAATCTAACTTTATTACCTGTCCTTAGTTTCTTGTGCTGAGCCAATCTGATCTGTTATTATAATATCAAATCACTCTTGTTTAGCCTGCTATTCAATCAACAGCCTTTGAAAGGCCTCTTTTGTGGTATCAAACGATTAATTGGCCGTGGGGATGAGTCGAAGTGAAATGTCACTTGCCAAGAGACTCAAACATGACCCTCTATACACCTCAAATGGATTTGGGACGTTTAAGGTGGGTATCAATTCAAATGGTTTCCATGTATGTGATTTCTGCCACATTGTTTAAAGGCCTAAAGACAGCACATGCTATCAAATGCAGTCTCTATAACATGTACATGCATAATACATTGTGTTAGGTTTAACCCACGTATACTGTACGTATGTGTGTTTATCCTCATTGGTGGTGGTTGTTTGAGATGCATCGCCATTGAGCTACTCTAATTTAGTCCGTGGAGCCTGTGGTTTGGCAGCCGTAGCCCCGGGCCTCTGGCACCGCACACCGCTCGGTGTCATTTCCTACCAACTGGGTTTTTGATGAGTGCCTGACCTAGACGCCTCATCCTTCACCACTGTCCCATTCCCTTTATTTACATCTGTGTTACGTCCCGAATGGCATCCTATTCCCTCTATAGTGCACTACTTTTAACCAGGGCCCTGTGAGCACTAGTCAAAAGTAGTGCACTGTATAGGGAATAGGGTGCAATTTGGGACATACACCTTTGCATTCTAATTACTCTCTTTATTGCTTTAGCCTGGAGGAATCCGTTCAGGGAGGGAGGGAGAGGGAGCGAGAGAGAGAGAGGGAGAGAGAGGGGGAGGGGGGACACCAGGAGTTTCGGACCAATAATAAAACGCCATAACTCGCGAAGTGGCGCCCACAGGCGAAGTAGAAAGAAGTGCGTCCCTAATTATGATTCTGAGTGCTACAGAGCCTGACCAGTAGAAAACACTGACCTCTTTCTTACTCATGTCATACCACAGTAGCAGTGTTTGTCTCACTCCATGTGCCATTTCTTTATCAATTGATTTTTACCAACAGAGACCACACCATTTTTATGAATAGGAAGAAGTTCTTCTGCTGAATAATTCGCAGCCAAGTTGCATTTAACTGACTATTATCATCATGTGAGCTGTTGGCATAGGCCTAGATTTATTCATCTACAATGTGATAGGCTAGTTATTGGCTAGAAATTCGAAAATAGAAAATCAATGGGACACAGGCGTGTTGGCCCATACCTCTCCATTTCCCATTCATGCGTAAAAACATAATGTAGCCCATCTGGATTTTTAGCAAATACATTTGTGACAACACTAGTAAAGAATACCTTTAAAATTGTAGTCCCAGCTCTCTGTGCAGCGTTGTATAAAACAGCATCAATAGCACAGTAGTGCCACAGTCTTTAATGAGCTCGATCTCTCAACTTTAAAGACTTGAAGGATATTAACAAGCTACTTGACAAATGGTGCTTAGAAGCACATTAAAGACATGGCTAATGGCGCGCATAATGACGGCTAATTTTCGATCAGATATAAATTAGAGCCCCCAACAGTTATTTGCCTTAAGGACTTTATGTAAATGATTCTGCTCTGTATAAACTGAAAGCTGGGGTGAGAGAGAGAGAGCGAGAGAGAGGAGGGGAGGGAGTTGGAGAAAGAGAAAGAGAGAGGGAGAGATGGGGGAGAGAAAGAGCTGGCTGGCACTCCTTGTGGATATGATTAATAGATCTGCAACAGAGCACGCGGCTGTCAGAGCTCAATGAACACACATCCAGCAGACAGCTATACCACCTTCTCATTAGACCCGATGCCCAATCTTTACAACAACTTACTCATTCGGAACGGTGCAACAGCCTCTGAAAATAAGCGAATCTCTCTCTCTCTGCGTTAAATGGCTTTTGCAATGTAGTTAGAAGGAGAGAGGGTTGTAAGAGGGGGGGGATGCACGAAAGACACTTAACTGTTCATAAACGTGCATGCCCATCCTAGGTTGTTTAATATTTAATGGCATTGGGCCCATTTTGACGCCATCCGTTAGAAAAATGGGGCATAATCTGTTGGGGAGAGCACTCGATGAATTTGGAAATAGGGGCATTAGAAAACATATATTGGAAAATACCTGATAGGGTCATCATACATGCCCTCAATGGAACTTATTCATACCTAAAACATGTGCTATAGGCCTAAACCTCATCTGAAATGTGATGAAAATTGTGGTTTATTCTTTTTTACATTCTCAAAAATATGTTATTGTTTTGTGTCTCGGACGATTTAAAAAAAAATCATGTTTCGAACCTTGGGACTAATGTATACTTCATTGCATTACGTAGTCTTGCATAAGCCTAGCGCCTGGCGGTTTTGATAACGACCACTGCACATCGTTTAAAGGGTTGCAATCGGAGACATTTAAATTATATTGATAATAAAGCATTACACCCATTAAGAGTTCATTAAGAGTAAACGCGAGCCTTAATTACAGATTACACTCAACACGGTTCAACTCGTTAAGGTCCATGTATCTCTATCGTCATATAGGCTTTAGAGATTATTTGGAAATAATTACCGAAATCTCATTGTAACGTGTTAATTGTATAATAACGCTGGTGTTTTTAGCCGTGCTGTAGATGCTTAACTTAAAACATGTACTGTAACAACTCGTACAGAAATCAAGCGAAGATAGCATCATTTATTGAAATCAAATCAATCGGATAAATATTTAATGACGAAATGAAGCTGCGCATGTGTGTGCAAAATCCCATCCTGTCAGACGGTTTGACCATTTGAATTGAATAAGCAGTTTACAACTTAATTGGCATATTTCAAATCAAATCGAATTGTATTTGTCACATGCTTCGTAAACAACATGTGTAGACTAACGGTGAAGCGCTTACTTACAATGCAGAGAGAAAGAACATATAGAAATAATAGAAAAATAGGAAATTAATAACTCGAGGAATAAATACACAATGAGTAACGATGATAACTTGACTATATTTGATTAGCAATTTACAGAGATCAACAGCAACATTTAATAAGACAGGAACTCTTGGACAAGGAAACATGTTTAGCTTTTCCCACTGCCCCCGCCGCTGACGTTCACTTACTAGTATTTAAATCATTCAAATGTAAATATGTGAAAGAAAACCACATAAGAACATATGAGATAACTAATTATTCACATTATTCTCATGTCAACATGTGCATGTCCCGCGCTGCAGGTTAGCCTATTCCATCCATACCTCTCCATTCTGTTAGGTGGAAAATACTTCATTTAGATCATGCACACATTTAACATTGAGATAATGCATCCACATTTTTAAATTGAGATAATGCATTCACATTTTTAAATGGAGATAATGCATACAAAGAAGTCAATGTTATAATTATGGCGATGGCCCTATTCATATGTATCATGTTTCATGATGGATACAAGCCATAATTGAGTTGTCCCTGTCCAAAACATTAAATGGTCCTTCGTCACCTGCCATGGGAAAATGTGTGCATTAAATAGCTGTGGTATAGCATTGAATAAGAAATCATTAAGCCCTATTGGGAGGCCTACGTGTTCAAATATAGCCTGTAAAATGCAAGAGTGAAATATATTTACATAATACCACTGAAATACTTAGAAATTTGGCCACGCCTATCATTTTGTTGCCTATAAGATTTGAATGAAATCTGCAGAATTCAACGAATTGTCGTCGGAGAGTACACTTCTGAGTTATTGGGATGGCATGCTCTGAATAGGTAGCACGATACATAGGCAGAAGTGCGGGATAATGAGAGTGCATGGCGCGTGCATGAGGTGAGGAGTGAGAGAGGTGCCTGAGAGGTCGAGAAGTGTGTGTGTGTGTGTGTGTGTGTGTGTGTGTGTGTGTGTGTGTGTGTGTGTGTGTGTGTGTGTGTGTGTGTGTGTGTGTGTGTGTGTGTGTGTGTGTGTGTGTGTGTGTGTGTGTGTGTGTGTGTGTGTGTGAGAGAGGGGGGGGGGTCACGTTTATTTTCAATCACACCAAATAACTTGTCCTGCACTTTCAAAACAACACGCCCATCCTATCAGCTGACAGTATAGTCTATACTCACCCGTTTATACGTGTGAAAGAAGTAATGGCCACCCATGTATTTTCTCCTTCTTAATGCAACTCCATTGATTCGCCTCTGTAAAACACTTCAAACTAATCACCAGTGATAATTCATTAATATTGTATCAACAACTACAAATCTCGAATCACACGGAGATTGGCGACCATATTAGTGTTATTCAAAGAGCCATGGCGCGATGACAGTACAGGGACAATGTGCGATATGTTGGCGAAATGCAGTGTAGTTAGTTGACCGCCACCAATGCTAAATAAAGGGTTACAGTGTCTCGCGTTCGATTTCTGACCTTGTGTTTCCTCTAATTCCAGATCTCGGTCGCATCTTTGAAGGAAGACACTTGGTGTAAATGTACAGTTAAAATATTCTATTCGCAGCTCCCCAGGCGGAGCTCAGACAGTCCCCGGCTTCATTAAAATTTCATCAGCATCCCTGTGAAAGGGGGAAATGTTCCGAGGAAAGGAGAAAAATAAAACAGAAGGCCTAATTATAACAAAGGGAAACACTGCTGCCCTTTACTTTTTGAATGTAGCGACCACAGTGTATTGGTGCCATGTCTTAATGTATGGAGCAGAAGCAACATAGCCTATAAAGGTCTGTGTTTCTTCTATGTAAACTGCTTGGCTGTGTGTATCGACATGTTTGTGTGTGTGTGTGTGTGTGTGTGTGTGTGTGTGTGGCAAATAATCCCAATAGACTTGTTCGCACCTATATATTGGAAAGTTAAATAGGGGAATAGTCTGTCTAGCTGTGGAGGGAGCTGCCATACTACCAGTGTGCAGTCTGTGCACTAAACACACGCTGGGCTGGTGTCAAGCAGCGAGACTCACTGCATTAAGTTAATTTCAATTCCCGATGAGACTTTCTCTCTGCAGCCCTCCCTGACCAACGCTGAGTAATTAACAGCGATAGCTAATGACTACTTAGCTCTATACTTCTCGCTCGCGCCTCATAATTATCTGCTTTTCATAATTCGATGTGTAATTTAATAATTCGCTCTTATTAGCGTATTAAGTGAATGGCTCATTTAGGGGAAATTAGAATCGCTCACCAGGAGCATCTTTTAATTGATGAAACATCAAGACTGTCTCGTTAAAAGCAGCTCGTTTTGATATTATTAATCAATTGCCCTAATCGTGGTGTTTTAAGCCGCTTTGATTTTGTGTTTAAGCCTTTTATACATTTAAGAGATATGTGGAAAAAGTATATGCTTTTATCTTGGACCAAATGCTTATATTACGGAATACAATAAAATAACGGTTCATTTATTGTCACAGTTAGTAACACATAATTGTGTCACTAATTGATATATCCGGTGAAAGTTCTTATATTTGGTAGAAATAAACCAAGTATTCTTGTAAATCTCTATTTAGAAATAAATAAATATATTCTGCCATGGCCATGCGGGCCATTCCAAAGATGACCGAAACATAGCCATAGGCCTGGTTAGAAATCTGACGTCATCGTGTGGTCATTTCAGGGAGGTAGGCTGGCAGGGGGTTAAATTGGTTTTAGAAATGATGAGATGCCAAAGTTATAGACACAAAGTAGCCTAATAGAGAGGTGTACCAATCATATTTTCACCAACTAGATTATACACCAACTTCGGTGTGTAGCCCAATGTTGTTGCTAGATAATGTACTTCCGGTTTAACAGCAAGCAAAAGGTGGAACTTTGCATATCAATAGTTAATTGATGGAACGCACTAATAAGAAATATTTTATTTGCAGCATTATTTGTATTATAATATTTATTATTATAGCCTACCCTACACTGCATTCCCCCTCACTGTTTCAATTACAATTTATAATCAAATTAGATTTATCAAAAATAATCACATGCAAATACATTCTGCTGCTATAAATACTCTCTTTAAAATGTGGAGGACAGATTTCAGAAGTGCAAATAGGATGCGGCTGGCTCCCGTTTCCTCTCCTCGCTCCCTCAGGTAGAATGGGAGCTATCCGTGGTGCTGAAAGCTGCAGAACTGAAAACCCCATAGAACGTTCAAACGTTCCAAGCAGACAGTCAGCAAGCCATGCAGGTCATGTCTACATTAGGTAAAGCTTATGTCAAATTGACATCAATATTTTTTTGTATTTTAGGCTAGTCCTAACCCTCATCCTTTTCCTCGTCCTTTTCCTAACCTTAACCTAATTATCCTAACCTGCAGCGTAAATTATCCTAACCTGCTATACGAATAGTCCATTTTGACATAAGCACTCTATCTAGTCAAAACCAGCCATGCAGCCAAGCCCCCATCGGCCTGACATGAACGGTGCTTTAGAAATGACACTATTCAAAATGTTGATTTAAAAAAAATCCAGGCTGAACCTCGCGCGCAAACCAAGGTGTAGCCTAACCTGCTTCAAAGCCATATCATGCCTCGCACCGGAGCAGTGTTTGACTGTGTATTTAAATAGAGACGGGCACATTGGCAGGCGAGGCTGTTTTTCTGGCGGGCTGACATCTGGCAGGGCTGCGCTCGAGGGACCTATCCAGTTCTCTATAGACTCCATGATTAGACTCTAATAGAATATTAGCATTTGTTCTCAGGTAGGCTACCGCGAGCTGCAAGAGCATGCTGGCAGCCATTCAGTAGAAAAAAAACACGTGTCTTTTTTACAGTGCATGGTGGGACAGTAATGGGATTTTTCTGGAATTTGTAGAGAAATTGGATATGTAAAAATAGGATCTATTGATGCTTGATGGTCTATCTTTGCACCTTTCAGCATAAAATAAAGATTTAGCTCCAGCATAAATCCTTTAATGACATAGGCCTACATCCAAGGATGATCATTGCATTGATGCTTTGAAGGAATATATTTCTCAATTCAATTTGAGTCTTTAAATTAGATTGACCATGCATTGCAATACGCAGATGCAGTATCCAAGCATTTCGCTCTTTCCAAGAATTGGGCCTACACAAAAACACTCATTCAAAACGTCCAATAAAATGTTAAAATTTGTTCTTTAATGAAACACATATTGCAATTCAATTATTAAATAACTTAAAGATACATTAATGTAGTAAATAAATACAAAAATAATTCGACCAGGAATCCAAAAGCAACAGACATTACAGAAAGAAGATACCTCAGCTAAAACAGCAATACAGCAAAACCTGTACGGATATAATTATGTGCAACTGGTTCCAATGAAATATTTACATTTTACACGTATACTTCCATGAAACGGTTATTTTCTCAATAAGAAAACATTACGAAACAAGGTGAATTTAACAAGCAACGACTTCATAATGACGCGCATATTTATACAAATAAATAACCAGAAAAAAACATACATAAAAATAATTTAAAAGAGAATACTATCGCATATATATCTCGATTGTACCATCTCGAACGTTTAGCAGAAACTAAATTAAATTCGTGACTATGGGTCTAGATTTAGCTGTCATTTCCCTATACGAAAACACGTTTCACTTGCTGTCAGAATTAGCTTTTCTCAAGCAAAACGAGGGAGGAGGAAGAGGAGGGGGAATCCCAATAAATATATAATGATGTAAACACGGCCTCATCTAATAAATAGTTCATAAGAAACAGACCCACGTTGGCTGGCAAAAACAAACGTAGCCCTATTGTAAACGGTAGTAAAACAATCATATTTGGCAATTGTAAACCCCAATCAAATGCATACATTTGATCCACTATTTCTATAGGCCCATCTACAGCCAGATAGATGCTTATGCAATAGAAAACAACCCCTACACCAGCTATATTGTATAAACAGTGTTGCTCGATTAGGGCCTAAACTCTGGGTCTTTGCTTTATATCTTACCACGTTTCTTCAACTTTCAGCTTTTCATCACACTTTATAACGAAATAGGTGGAATTAATTACATGGGACACAAAATGAAGGTCATGTGACCACTAAATTAATCATTTACACGGCGTTGTTTGGCAGTACTCTAATAATAGCTTCCAAGACCCGGCAAGCACTTACTGTACTGTCCTATTTCCCCTCATGGACCCAGAATTAATGCCAGACTGCATCGTCATAATAATAAACTCAGAGGGGAAATGTAGCCTTACGACAAAAATATAAACACACCAATACTATGCCAATAGGCACCGACCAAGTGCTGTGTCAAAATACTGTAGGCCTATCTTCCCATGGTAAACTACTATTCTTTTCAGTACGTTCAATATTGTAGGCTATGATAAATTAACCAATATCATAAACCAAAAAAATACGTGTGATTAAAGCCTATAATACTTAACTGACACAAAAGGGTGAAGAATAGTAGGTCTAAGTGGAGAAAAAACAGAGGTCTTACTTGCTCTGTTCAAATGCTCCTGTACATGACTCCACATCCCTTCTGGTGCGAATAAGACGTGACCGCAGTAGTGGTTTGAGCTTTCAGTCATTTTGAATATATATTAATTATTCGGGTTGTTCAAAGCACAAGTCATTGATGATTGAAAAAGTGTGTGATAAGAAATATAATACAAATCGTCTCTAAACAGTGTTCAGTCTCTCAACGTAGGTTGATAGTTTTTTTTGTATTTATTTTTTTAGAGCGAGTGTTCAGAGTCAGACGCATGCAGAATATTTCATTCGTTTCTGTTTCTGCCGTTGGTTGCAAAACCAGACACGTACCACGTTCTTTTTGAGGTCCAGTTTCTCTGCTATAGCAGCGATTTTTTCTGAGGAAGGACGCGGCTGAATGGCGAAGTAAGCTTCCAGTGATCGCTTTTCCGGTGCTGCTATCGACGTGCGCTTCCGCTTCTTCTCTCCGCCGTTATATAGCTCGGGTTTGTTGAGTTTCTCCCGGTGTGATTTCTCGGCTTCTTCCAGCCATGCCTGTAGAATCGGCTTCAAAGCTATCATGTTGTTGTGGGAGAGAGTGAGGGACTCGAATCGGCAGATGGTACTCTGGCTGAGGGAGCCCACGCCAGGAATCTTCAGGTTGGCCAGGGCTCCCCCTACATCCGCCTGGGTCACGCCGAGTTTGATCCGTCTCTGTTTAAACCTCTCAGCGAAGGCTTCTAAGTCCCTGGGATCGGCGTCCACGTCGCTCATGCAGCCCATGTGGGATGGTAGCCCGTGGGCATGAGCCATATTGAGGGCTGCCTGGTGCATGTGGTTCATGCCCGCCATGTGAGCAGGGTGCGCAGTTGCGGAGCCGTCTGGCCCTGCCATGGACCCGAGAGCCAGTCCTGGGGTGATGTGGTCCAGCAGGTCGCCCTCCAGCGCCTGGTGGGGTTGGTGGTGGTGGTGATGGTGATGATGGTGGTGGTGACCGTGGCCGGAAAGGGCTGAAGGGTGAGAAATAGGCACCGAGGAAGAAGACGATGAGGAGGTGCAGGGGAGAGTGTTCATGGTGTGGTAGGTCGCGTCCGGCTTGAAGGGACTGTGGTGTGGAGGATGGTGGTGGCTCTTGGTCTGCGAGACAATATCCACCGCCGCCAGAGCTTCAGCGCGGGCCAACAAACTCTCATCCAAGCCTCCGAATATATTGCTCTGCAATTGCAAATAGAATGCACACATAACTGTCAGCAGGGAATTCTCACTCCACTCCGCGGTTTAAAACATTTCCTGAATGAGATGAGAGAAAAAAATCCTAAAAAAGAACACACATGCAACATCCCAGGTCATCAAAATGAATACGTAAGGCAACCCCGACTGAATACATAAGTTGGGGAGAGGAAGGGAGAAAATGGAGGTGCTGGGTGATTTGCTGTGCAGACATGAAAAAAACATCACAAAAAAAGGGGGCTGTCAAAATGTGCCTTTAAGCGGTAATTATGCAGAATACGTACCGGTGGGGTTGGGAGACATCCTCGGCGCATCGCCTCCGAGTTGCCTCCGCCGCTGCTGATGATGGTGCTACTGTGTCGGGAAGACGAGCACGAGGAGGGCGCATTCGAAGTCAAAGTGGAGGACGAGGAGGAATGCAAGGAATACTTGGGCTCGGGCAAGCTGGCGTGGGCCATGGCGAATGCCTGCTTGCTGTTCAGAGACATCATCATCATGTTTGCAGGCGTCCGAGTCTCGGCAAGTTCCTTTTAATAAGTTAAGACTCCGCCTCTTCGATTGGAGTTGAAGCCCAGTGTTGCTTCTCCGGGAATCTGAAGACACTGTCTTATATACTGTAACTGTAGCTGCTACAATATGGAAAGATGAACATCCAATTATCTGGTTGTTGGCGCATATATTATTACCTAGCCCTGTGTATGGAGGTATGGCCGCGCGCCGTAGTTTTGCTGGAGAGGAGATGTCGCCTGCGCACTCGTTTACCTCTTCCGCTATGGGCTGTGGCGCAATGACCAAAAAATAATGTTAATATTACTCGTTCGTTCTTTCTCTAAATTTCGTCCTCCAAGTCTTATTTTGGTCGCCGTGGATGTGTCGTTGTTTTGGGGAGCTCCTCCAAGATTATGCAACGAAAAACTAATAGTAGAAAAAAAGTTGTTCTCTCTCCTCCTGGTACGGATTTCCAAAACACAACCGCGCGTAAAAAGATCTCATTCGTTTATATTTTCTTCTGCAAAGTTTCCGTTTCACAATTGACTGTAATTAAGATATACCAGTGACAGTCTCGATACCTCGACTACGTTCAATGCTGCTGGGACTCGATCTGCCTCTGCTGTGAGGCGAAGGGCAGGCTGTGTCTCTCTCTCTCTGCGCCCCTCTTTCACACACTCTCTCTCGCTCGCTCTTTCGTTCTCTCTCTCCCCCCTCCCTCTCTCCCCCTCTCCTCTTACACTCTCTCGGCTGTACCTGAAAAACCTTTCATGATTTATTATTCTTCATTAGCCACACCGCCGCTGGGGACTCTGCGCATGTGCAGTCTGCGACAAGGCATTCATTTCAAACAGCTCTCCAGCCAGCATTGTGTCCTTCTTCGTCTAATCTATTTTGGAACCACATGGAAAGAGGAAAATAACCAAATATAGCCGAGCCTTTTCCATTATTATTTCTTCATATTGTGCCGTTTCATTCTAAAAAATATCAAAGTGGAGTTCAGTTTAAAGATACGAATTTGGCAATAGAGGAAATAGGAAAGTCTTTCGAGGGATGGATGAGGAAAGTACATTGGACAGCTTCATGAAGCGACATCCCTGTTGGGGAAAGATAAATCAAAGTTAAATGCTTGACTATCATTTCATTATGGCAGCATAGGCAAATTGAAGACAGTAGGAACATCTTTAAACAAATTAGGGGTCGGGGAAAAGATTACTAGATTTAAAATTAATTTAGGGCTATGTGAAACAGCTTTTCAATAAGTGACCTGTTATCTTGTTTATGTGCATAATTCACCTTGACGAATTTATTCGTTTGGAGATTAGCTATGGAAATAATCAATAGACGAGCTATATGGGTTAACTCAACAGTCATATTGTGACGTTTTATGTCACTGGTGCATGGACGAGCGTCGTGTGTGAAATATTTGATCAATGACGGTGGAAAGTGGGTTTTTTAAAAGTCTTTAGGATTTAATTGCAAACCCAATACAATTATATACTTGTCGCAGCGGGCTATTATCATATCTTTATACTAATTAGGCTACTTCATCAGTGATATAATTACAAACCTTTAATCATATTGTAATTAACAAGGCTTGTCTAATTTGTTTAATATGTTGAAGTCCATTGGATGGGCTAATTGATATAAAATGGTGATTGAATACCCACATGGAAAATATAACGGTAAGGCCTATACCTAAAAAAAACAATCACAGAATCTGGAATCTGTCTGCAGATATAGCATTTCGTCTCTGGTTACAAAGTCACCCCTCTGAGTGTATTTTGGTTATAGTAGTGTGATGATCATTGAGCGAGAAAATAAGAATTCAATTTAAGTTGGGAGGGAAAGAGATTGTGTTGAACGCTAGTTGTGGGCTAAATAGTTGCCACTCTTGTTTTTAAAATTTCTTCTTCACATCTTTAAATGCTATTCGTTAAATACCGATTTCTGTAGCCTATCTATCAGTATCTGTCAATAAACTGATACTCCGTTCATAAAAACAGCTACAGTACTATAGTATAGTCAAAGCTACTATGGTTATTTTTCAAACAACTATGCTATTGTATTGTAAAGAATCATATTATATCCAGACAATGTGTTTTTACCGTAAGGGAATGCCTCTGCATATTGGAAGAACTGGAGACCCAGAACCTCAACAAGCTCTGAAATTATCATCGCAAAACCACCTAAATATAATAACTAAGATTCCTATCTCTGATAATATACTGTGATCAATTTTAGTGCACCGCCTATGCTGAAGTCAATAAAGCAATTTAACGCTGAGAGGACAGATGTTGGGCCAAGAATATAGCATGCAAAAACCCTGCTGCACGCTCTGCTACAAACGATGACGCGAAGCTGCACTTGTCTCGAGCACACACGATGGCTCTCTTTGTTAGCGCGCTAGTTGTCAGTGCCTTTTCGGTAAGATTTTGATGCACATAGACATTTAATATGTCCCCACGGCTGCAACAAAGCTGTTGGTGATAGTGCACAAGCACTTTACATCGCGAGAGCCACCCGACAGGCGGTAAGCCTCTCAAGTGGGACGACAGGCGCGCTGAAGCCAACCCTCGCGCCCGCGCCCTGAGACATCAAGGGGCAATCAGTGTCTCCTCACATATAGCGACGGACTGATTTATGATGAAACTTTAACGAAATCATTTATATTTCACCACCTATAAATCGGCGTATGAAATTTTCATCCACAATGAAACACACAACAAAGTAAGCTAGTATAACTTAGGTCAAATAAATCAATTGGGCTGTACTCGCAAGCAATTGACTTTGAAGTGCGTTTTCTCCTTTTACAGTGTTCAATAGGCTACAATATTAATCGAAGTTATGTAGCCTAGTTCTAAATGCGCTCGTTCACGGTGCCTGTAGGCCTATAGGCTGCTCGTGTTTGATGGAGGATATCTCCAATCTTACAAACCTAACTACTACAAAGCATGAATAGTTAGTGGAATTATGAAGTTAAATGAAATGTAACTAATAAAATTGGATTTTAAATGTTGCAATTTCTCCTGGAAAATGGAACGTTGCCTCATTGCATTGATTGCACGGTGGAATACAATTAATTATTTAGTCATTAGGGAAAGTACTAGCAGATATCTCACTGTAGGCATGTCTACCTTGCTGTTCCAATAGGTGCTCTAAATTACACTCCATTGCATTATAAAAACAGAGTAAGCATTACAGGATATATTACTGAACATTTGGCAACAAAATGCAGTCAAGTTAGTCAATGATTTGACTACAAATTAATTAATTGCTAAGTACTACTCATTAATAATTAAATAATGTAAGAGGACTAACCATCCATATGACTTGCTGACTTCAACATACAATATTACACCTCGATGTGCCGATTATGTCGAAGGTGTTGTGCCCTCAATTTGTATCATGATACAGCGACTCAGTGGAAAAACACAGCAGAAAGCTCCTTCCTCATCAAAAGATATGCCTGAATACTAGCACGTTCCTTTTCTCTTAAAAACACAAGTTCTCTGAGGAATTCTGAATCCAAACCGGGCTTCACTGGAGCTTTACAACATGGAAATAAAAAGCACCTAAATAAAATAAAAATAAAACAAAGAATAAAAGCATAATAGAAGCAGCTAGGGTTTGATATAGCTCAGGTGACTTGTTTGCTCTTTTTTTCTTTTAGCGCTGACTACTGTACTTATTCGGAATCAAGGAACGCTGCAGAGAGAGGAGCAGAGCATGTGTGTTTTACTTTACACAAAGACAGACACACTCCTCTCCTCCACTCAGTCTCCCCCAGGAGCTCTTCACGTTAACAATCCCAATTACACCCGGATCACCAGAGACCCCTGTTTTTATTACACTACCGCTCCTTTGTGGCTTCCTCCGCCAACAAGGTATAACTGCTGCTAGCTCAGAACAGAGACACTCCGTGAGAGAAAGGAGAGGAGGACGAGGAGGGCGGAGAGGAGAGGAGAATAGAACACATAGACAATACTCTGACTGCACCCACCACAAGCAGAGAGAGGAGAGAATAGAACACATAGACAATACTCTGACTGCACCCACCACGAGCAGAGAGAGGAGAGAAGAGAGGAAAGAGAAGAGGGAGAGAGAATAGAACACATAGACAATACTCTGACTGCACCCACCACGGGCAGAGAGGAGAGAAGAGAGGAAAGAGAAGAGGGAGAGAGAATAGAACACATAGACAATACTCTGACTGCACCCACCACGAGCAGAGAGAGGAGAGAAGAGAGGAAAGAGAAGAGGAAGAGAATAGAACACATAGACAATACTCTGACTGCACCCACCACGAGCAGAGAGAGGAGAGAAGAGAGGAAAGAGAAGAGGGAGAGAGAATAGAACACATAGACAATACTCTGACTGCACCCACCACGAGCAGAGAGAGGAGAGAAGAGAGGAAAGAGAAGAGGGAGAGAGAATAGAACACATAGACAATACTCTGACTGCACCCACCACAAGCAGAGAGAGGAGAGAAGAGAAGAGGAAGAGAGAATAGAACACATAGACAATACTCTGACTGCACCCACCACGGGCAGAGAGAGGTGAGAAGAGAAGAGGAAGAGAGAATAGAACACATAGACAATACTCTGACTGCACCCACCACGAGCAGAGAGAGGAGAGAAGAGAGCAAAGAGAAGAGGGAGAGAGAATAGAACACATAGACAATACTCTGACTGCACCCACCACGGGCAGAGAGAGGAGAGAAGAGAGGAAAGAGAAGAGGGAGAGAGAATAGAACACATAGACAATACTCTGACTGCACCCACCACGGGCAGAGAGAGGAGAGAAGAGAGGAAAGAGAAGAGGGAGAGAGAATAGAACACATAGACAATACTCTGACTGCACCCACCACGAGCAGAGAGAGGAGAGAAGAGAAGAGGAAGAGAGAATAGAACACATAGACAATACTCTGACTGCACCCACCACGGGCAGAGAGAGGAGAGAAGAGAAGAGGAAGAGAGAATAGAACACATAGACAATACTCTGACTGCACCCACCACGGGCAGAGAGAGGAGAGAAGAGAGGAAAGAGAAGAGGAAGAGAGAATAGAACACATAGACAATACTCTGACTGCACCCACCACAAGCAGAGAGGAGAGAAGAGAGGAAAGAGAAGAGGAAGAGAGAATAGAACACATAGACAATACTCTGACTGCACCCACCACAAGCAGAGAGGAGAGAAGAGAGGAAAGAGAAGAGGAAGAGAGAATAGAACACATAGACAATACTCTGACTGCACCCACCACGGGCAAAGAGAGGAAAGAGAAGAGGAAGAGAGAATAGAACACATAGACAATACTCTGACTGCACCCACCACGAGCAGAGAGAGGAGAGAAGAGAGGAAAGAGAAGAGGAAGAGAGAATAGAACACATAGACAATACTCTGACTGCACCCACCACGAGCAGAGAGAGGAGAGAAGAGAGGAAAGAGAAGAGGAAGAGAGAATAGAACACATAGACAATACTCTGACTGCACCCACCACGAGCAGAGAGAGGAGAGAAGAGAGGAAAGAGAAGAGGAAGAGAGAATAGAACACATAGACAATACTCTGACTGCACCCACCACGAGCAGAGAGAGGAGAGAAGAGAGGAAAGAGAAGAGGAAGAGAGAATAGAACACACAGACAATACTCTGACTGCACCCACCACAAGCAGAGAGGAGAGAGGATGAAGTATCTTGGCTGCTGGTGGTGGTGATGCCTTTATTCCCACACACACAGCCTCCCCCTCCTCCTTCTCCCGTTCTGATCTCTGGAGTTCTTTACATGTAGGTGCAGAAGGTCAACGCTTGTTAGGAGAGCATCTATGGAGAAATCTGGCTTTAAAACACACACACACACACACACACACACACACACACACACAAACACACAAAGAGGTGTGTTTCTACATTCTCCACCACCACGTCAGTTCTTTATTTATTCATCTGTTTTTACCTGGGAGACGTGACAGGTTCCAGCGACAGCAACACCTTTCTTTAATATAATACCTTGTTTAATGCACAGACCGAAAATAAAAGCTAGGATGAAGCTTGCAGGAATTTCTTAAGTGTCACTTAGCTCTTTTCAACCACAGTGAATCCCCAACCCTGAGATAATGCAACTTGTGATTTAAGAAAGAACAAAAAAAACATTACTTGAATTACGGCTCAACTGCAACACAAAACTCCTGGATCCTTTTCCATTTGATCTTGTGTCAAGGATTAAATATAGCATTTACAGTGAGTGTAGGGACGTATTATCATGCGCTGTGTTGATAGTTCTTAAACTATTGTTTTGTCTGTAGCAATTCACTTTAGGTGAGGTGTTCTACCAAAATGCCTACACTATCATGTCACTACGAAGACTGAAATAAGGCATAAGGAGTCATACATAAACTGTGATCCGGGTCACATGCACCAATGTAACTGAGTTTTATCCAACCCCTGTCATATGCATGAGCTAACTAAAGATCACATTAGTCCACTATTGGGCTTCCTGGTAGCTAATATGGTAATTTGAATACTTCATCACCCTGAAGGAAAAACCCATCTCTCAAATATCTCAACATCAGATCTCCTTCCAAATGTCTATATCCATTGTTTATATAATATAACTATAACCGTCCACCTCCACAGGAAAGCAACCAGGCTTTGCCTACAACACCATGCAACCTGTTCTAAGAGGGGGCAGAACCCTGAGCCCCGACTGATTAGAGCCAGAGAAAGTGAGGTGAGCCGTGAGGTCAGCAAAACAAATAACACCACCACCAATTTTCCCATGACAGACTGGAGGCCATGGCACGCAGTCCGGTCCTTCGGGGGTAAGGCATTAGACTGGGGCCGGGATCCTGAGCAGTAGCAACCACACACACACACACACACACAAAGGGGGCTGCAGGGCAGCTGAGGATAAGGTCAGGCCTCATAATGATGTCACATACCTCTAGGTCCTCCAGATCAATATTGAGAGCTCCCCACTGCACCTGTCAACCAGCCAGTCAAATAATGCACGGGCCCAAAGAAATCACAGTCCCTTTGAAATGGTCTCTTTTGATAATATGAGATTGAGAAACTTCCCCGGCACCACCAACCCCCCTTTTGGCACTGTTAATGTAGGTGGTAGATTGAAAGCCTGTTTTGCCACTTTGAAATACGGTCAATACACTACCAGGTCACCCGGGATACGTCGGGAGATTATGTGAACACCAGCCACTAGGGGCAACAGTGAGCGTTACCTTCAAATAGATTTCGCGTTGTGGACAGGGATGGTGGATGGGCTTCAAGCATATGCCTCTCATTCCAAATGTTATAAGTTTGAATCAAGTGATAGAAAGTTGTTTTTGAGATTTTTGTTTTAAGCCCATGCCAAACCTTAACCCTGACCTTAAACATTCTGAGTTCATGCCAAACCTTAACCCTGACCTTAAACATTCTGAGTTAATGCCAAACCTTAACCCTGACCTTAAACATTCAGAGTTAATGTTTAAACTTAACCTTAAACACGAAATTTGATGTTTGCAACAACTTCGAAAACATGGATGAACGTCTAATTCTGACGTGAGACTTTGTGAGAGCTAGTCACAATATAGTAGAGCACAGTTGGATTAGTTATACAGCTCGTCACTTAGCAACAATGTAGGATGGACAGGAGCTCACATATTAGATGTTGTAGTGAAAAGGGAATCAAATACAAAATACACACTTGTCACATGCCCGAATACAACATACTAGAGTAACAACAATCTCACAATACAATGGGCTTGAGCACGAAAGTCCTCGTCCTCACAAAAGTTGTTGCTTCAAGGGCCTCACATCATATGACAACATACACGACGATAAAGAAGGCATCTCTTGAGGGAAACGTCTCCTCAGCGGCTGTGACTGTAAAGAATGTGTAGGGTGTCAGATGTTTTACTTGTGATGAGTGTCAGAGCCGGAAGAAATCAGGATGACTGCAGAATCTCTGTCCAACCTGGATCAACATCTCTACCTCTCTCATTAGTTTGACTGTCCCGTGCTGCACTGGGTAATACAGGGCTTGTCACGCGGTTGTCTAATGGTTGATGCTAATTGACCCTCCTTTCCTCCTTTCTTCTGCACAAATGAAAAGATTTTCCCGTCCTCTGATGGAGCGTGTCACGATCTGATCCGACAAATTAAAAAGCTCTCTGCTGGTACACTGTCACACAGCGCTGCCTCTGCTCGCAGCCGCGCGCCTCATCAGCTATAATTATATTTTTACCTCATCCAATCCGCCGTGCGACGCTACAGATGCCAAACACCATATTTAAAGGGTACACACACTGCTGCAACGAGCCGTGCACCTGTCTGTGTGCGTGTGACACAGTTAATTGAGCGCCTAACACGGGGAAACTCCCAATAGAGTTTGACTGTTTTGTTTTCCATCACAGTGAGCATTCTTCTCATATATTAAAACGTATCTTCATCTGTATGAAAGAGTGAAATATAATTAGATCAGGGTGTGGGTCAGGAGGAGGAAACAGAAGCATTTCTGTTCTCAGATCTACGGAATAGGGCCTGTATTCACAAAGGCTACATTACACAGGCAGCCCAATTCTGATCTTTTTCCACTAATTGGTCTCGTGACCAATTGGATTAGAACTTTAGTGAGACCAATTAGTGGAATTACATGTAAATACAACCAAAGAGTCTCAGAGTAGAAGTGCAAGTAGAGGATCAGTTTTGTATTCTAGATCATAACGAATAAGATTATATGGACACAGGGAGGCCCTGATCCCAGATCAGCATTTGTACTCTGAGACACTGTTGTTATGATAATAATGTGGATTTTACAGTGACATCATTCGCTACCTCTAATAGAGGTATATACACAGCTTAAACTTCAACACTCCAAGATTAACCACGTTAAAGCACGCTGACACCATTTAGACATCGACTCCCTCCCATTTCATGCTTCAGTCAATGAAAAAGGTATCCTCTCCTCTTAGCAGCTAGGGGAGAAGGACTCGGTAGACAAACAAATGTTGTCGAGCTCGTAGAGTTGATACTGCTCAGCTACTTGATGTGATCTGTGTTTTTATCTGTTTAGAACATGTGATCGGTCTGCATAACCCCAGAGACGACATGGTTTTGTCTGAACTGAGAATCGAGCTATACAGCGGTATTGAATGAATACTCGTTTCTGATTGGCTGGAAGGGCATTCTAGAATGGATATTAAAACCAGATAACTGGACAGGTGGAAAAAGATATTGGGACACCTTGAAATCGTGATGCAGTAAGCACCTACACATGCAGACTGTACTGTCTTGTTTTGCACACTTTGTACAAAATAATAAAATGCAGTACTACAGGATATTTCTTAACGTAGCTCTTTATTAGCTAGCTATAACTGGCATGTTCACGTATCGCCAACCAGGATCAAATGGCCCATGACCTAACCATTTGGGTGGTCTTAACCAATCATAGCACACAGTATGATATGGCAGTAAAATCCCATTACAATTCAGTATGTTTACACATATGAATATTACATCCCCCTTCTTTTAAAACAAAAAAATGTTTACATATTCTAAGCGTTTCATTTGAATACATGCTCTGTAGTTTGGACTCAAGGTAAGGAACCATTTATATTGCCTACTACACCAACTGAATCAACATAGACTCTGAAACAACAATCCAACATACTGCTACTTTTCCAACAAGGGATTCTCAGCAACTCAGCTTTCACTGTAGAAGTAACATCTTAACATTTCAAACAAATACAATACCAAAGCATTTCAAGTGAACTTTCAGTAACAAGTTTACAGGCTGGAACTCTTTTAGGGCAGCGATCCACCTACACCCTTTGGCATTTCACAGGGCTAGAACAGCTCTGGGCTTGTCCTCTCTTCCTGACCTTGTGCGATATGATGCTGAGCATGCTTCTGTGTCAGTCAAAAGTTATTGTGGTGTTGCAGGTAAGTATGGTGTATGTTGTGCTGTGTGTGTGTTTAGTCCATCACGTTCTCTTTCAGGGGAACAGTTCATCTCATCAGTGTGTTGTTCTTTTGTGTTCAGTAGGTGACGACGATTGCGGCGGTACACCTCTCCTTCTGCGGTGCGGACGTGATATGAACGTTCAGTGTCAGCTGGCTGGATGACGACTACTGGCTTCCAGAGGCAATGCTCCTGGATTCTAACTGACTCTCCGTCAATCAGTGGTGGCAGTGGTCTAGCTGACCTGTTGTAGTATCATTGTTGTTGTCTCTGTGTACGTTTTTCATGCATTTCCTTGAAGCTGACGACCTCAGGTTGTAGCTGCTGGTTGGTGCTGGGAAGGATGTAGCGAAGTCGGCGGCTCATCAACAGCTGGGCTGGTGATTTGAAGTTGTCAACTGGAGTGTTGCGGTATTCAAGGAGACTGAGGTAGGGGTCTCTCTTGTCTGCTTTTGCTTTGTCCATTAGTGATTTAGCAATCTGCACTGATTTTTCAGCAAGGCCATTACTGAGGGTAATGTGTAAACTCCCATGCTTTTGTGAAGGATTCAAACTCAGTTGATTTGTAACAGGGCCCATTGTCAGATATTAAAGTCAATGCCATGCCTGGCAAAGCTGTATCACAGCGGCAGATGTGGTGATGTGAAGCTTGTCGAGTTCGAAGTATCTGCTGTAGTAGTCCACTGTTACGATGTAGTCCTCATTGTTCCAGGTGAACAGATCGGTTGCCACGACCTGCCAGGGTCGGTCTGGGATACAGTGAGGTAACATTGGCTCTTTGGTGTTTGAGGGGCATCGTTCAAGACATATGGCGCATTTACCAACAATGTCCTCTATTTGTTTGCACATTACGGGCCAAAACAAAATGTCCCGTGCTCTCTGTTTGCACTTTTCCATGCCCATGTGTCCAGCATGGATCTTTGTCAAAATCTCTTCTCTGAGACTGGTAGGAATAATGATTTTCTCCTTTGAAAATTATTCCGTTGATCTGTGATAGTTCATCACAATGGTTCCAGAATTCTGAGACGCTGTGAGGGCATTTTCTCCTCTCCTCAGGCCATCCATCCTGTATGACTTTCCTCAGCTGTGCGAGTTGAGTCCTTTTCTGTTTCTGCTTGGATTTCCTTCAGTTTTGTGTCACTAACTGGTATGTTGCTGTACACAGTAGGCACTTGCATGCCCATGCCTTCACTGAGACTGCTGTCCTTATAGGTAAGAAACTTCCTGGAGAGTGTGTCTGCGACAGGGATGTCTTTGCCTGGACGGTGAGTGATTGTGAAGTCTTTTTTTTGTAGTTGAAGGATCATTCTCTGTAGCCTTGGCGGGGCTGCGGCTAGTGGTTTCCTCATAATTGACTCAAGGGGCTTGTGGTCGGATACCACAATGACTTGTGGTCCATATATGTACTGATGGAAACGTTTACATCCGAACAGAATGGCATAGAGCTCCTTTTCGATTTGAGCGTAGTTGATTTCCCAGTCTGTGAGAGATTTGGAAGCGTAGCCGATGGGCTTTCCTTCTTGCAGTAGCACTGCACCTAGTCCATACTTCGACGCGTCCACTTGGAGTCTGAGCTCTTTGTTGGGGTCGTAGTAGGCAAGGAGGCTGGTCCTGCTTCTCTTGTGATCAAGTCTTTCACATTCTGGAAAGCAATGTCGTGTTGGTCCCAGAGAAACTGCTTCTCTTGTGATCAAGTCTTTCACATTCTGGAAAGCAATGTCGTGTTGCTTGTCCCAGAGAACTCACTGGACTGCTTTAGCAGTTGACGCCAGGGATGCATTAGCATTGGAGAGGCTGGGTGCGTACTTGGCTAAGTAGTTGACCATGCCAAGCACTGTTTCCAGCTCTGCACAGTTCTTAGCATTGGAGAGGCTGGGTGCGTACTTGGCTAAGTAGTTGACCATGCCAAGCACTGTTTCCAGCTCTGCACAGTTCTTAGCATTGGAGAGGCTGGGTGCGTACTTGGCTAAGTAGTTGACCATACCAAGCACTGTTTCCAGCTCTGCACAGTTCTTAGCATTGGAGAGGCTGGGTGCATACTTGGCTAAGTAGTTGACCATGCCAAGCACTGTTTCCAGCTCTGCACAGTTCTTAGCATTGGAGAGGCTGGGTGCGTACTTGGCTAAGTAGTTGACCATGCCAAGCACTGTTTCCAGCTCTGCACAGTTCTTAGCATTGGAGAGGCTGGGTGCGTACTTGGCTAAGTAGTTGACCATACCAAGCACTGTTTCCAGCTCTGCACAGTTCTTAGCATTGGAGAGGCTGGGTGCGTACTTGGCTAAGTAGTTGACCATGCCAAGCACTGTTTCCAGCTCTGCACAGTTCTTAGCATTGGAGAGGCTGGGTGCGTACTTGGCTAAGTAGTTGACCATGCCAAGCACTGTTTCCAGCTCTGCACAGTTCTTAGCATTGGAGGCTGGGTGTGAACTGCCAAGCACTGTTTCCAGCTCTGCACAGTTCTTAGTTGACTGGGTGCATGGCTAAGTAGTTGACCATGCACTGTTTCCAGCTCTGCACAGTTCTTAGCATTGGAGAGGCTGGGTGCGTACTTGGCTAAGTAGTTGACCATGCCAAGCACTGTTTCCAGCTCTGCACAGTTCTTAGCATTGGAGGCTGGGTGTGAACTTGGCTAAGGCTGCCAAGCACTGTTTCCAGCTCTGCACAGTTCTTAGCATTGGAGCTGAAGTAGTTGACCATGCCAAGCACTGTTTCCAGCTCTGCACAGTTCTTAGCATTGGAGAGGCTGGGTGCGTACTTGGCTAAGTAGTTGACCATGCCAAGCACTGTTTCCAGCTCTGCACAGTTCTTAGCAAGAACTTGGCTAAGTAGTTGACCATGCCAAGCACTGTTTCCAGCTCTGCACAGTTCTTAGCATTGGAGAGGCTGGGTGCGTACTTGGCTTTAAACATGCTTTAAGACCTAGCACTGCAGGTGCTCTAGTGTCAACAACATAAAAGTCCAACATCATGTCACTTTCCTTGTATTTGAATTTGAAAGTGCATGTGCCTTTTACTGGGAGCTGTTCACCACCATAACTAGTCAGTCTGCGTGTGGTGGGCTCTAGCTCGCACTCAGATGTCAAGCTGTGGTACTTATTCAGAGGAATAATGTTGACTTGTGCACCAGTGTCTAGTTTGAACTTTAGCTTTGTGCCTTGTGTTCCTATCTCAATGTCAGCAAAGGCTTGCTCTGTCTCTGATATTTGACTTTTCTGTGTCACTGAATCAATAAACAGTTCATTAGCGTTTGACTCTTTGATTGACATTTCATCTTCACTCACTGTGTGTACTGTTTTTCCACGGTAAGCTCTGCACACTTTTGTAAAGTGATTCCATTTTCCACATTTAGTACACTGTTTGCCTTTAGCTGGGCAATTTCCTCGTTCGCCATGTACTTTGTATCTAAAACGTGCTCTCAGTGCACTGGAGGTGTGCTTTGATGTCTGCCTGATTGCGCACTGCTTGTTCACGTGATGCGCTCGTGCTACCACACAAAATGTTTTTCATCTGAGCCCGTGCTAGCTCGTGAGATCTGGCTATGTTGATAGCTTTGTCCAGCGTTATCTCAGACTGTGAGGATTGAAAATATGCTTGGACTATCATGAGGGTGTTTGTGTATGTTAAAAGCAACATTTTGCAACATATGATGTGACTAGCAGAAAGTCTGTGGCCTTGAGGTGTAGGCAGCTATCATGAGTTGTGGGAGACATGTACAGCATGTAGGCAGTTCAACAGACTGTCTTTTGTTAGAACTCAAACTTAGCAGTAACAAGAACCAGCAATAACTACACCTGCCAATGGGAGCGCCCGGGGCTGGGACCAGTTGGGGTGCCAACAATCAACAAAGATTGAGTAAGTTTAAACCATACTTGATCTCTATTCGGACAGGCCAGCTCGGAAGCAGGAACTACTACTGTCAGAGTATTTAAAGAAGATATCTTTAGGGTGTTGACCAGTTCTCTGTTTGCCCTGCGAGGTGTGACAGAGAGCCCGTATATACAAAAATTGCATTTACCACTTATTGCTTAGCTAATAAAAAATACATAGCATAAAATCCGTGACTCAGTGTCATACTTATCCTGATACCAGATTTGATCAGCGCAACCCTTTACAAGACCCAACATTCAAAAGTTTCTCTCTCACTTACGGTGAGTGTATTCCAAATACAATACAGTCCCTGACCATCTCTTCATTGTTTGCATAATCACAGTCTTTCACAAGCAGACTCAAACTTTTCAAAAGACTCGCTAGCTCCCTGTACTTTCTCATGGAATTTGTATTTAGCGAAAATCGTATTGGTCTTCGGCGCAACATATGCTTCAAAACGATCGTAGTATGTTGGTAAGTGTCCATGTGTTGTAAATATCTCTCCCTTTTTCACCGATCCAGAGGAGCAAGTAGCTGCATTTTCTTCTCCTCCTCTGTCCTTCAGAGGACCCGTGAACATTAGCTCCACATGCTGTTTGTACTTACGCCATGCATCGGGTAAGTTTGTAGACTCCCAGTCTATTCGAGGTGAAGGAACTCCAGTAAAATTAATCTTTTAAGACCTTTTACTCTGACACCATGTCTCGTTTTGCACACTTTGTACAAAATAATAAAATGCAGTACTACAGGATATTTCTTAACGTAGCTCTTTATTAGCTAGCTATAACTGGCATGTTCACGTATCGCCAACCAGGATCAAACTGCCCATGACCTAACCATTTGGGTGGTCTTAACCAATCATAGCACAGTATGAAATGGCGGTAAAATGCATCCAATTACAATTCAGTATGTTTACACACATGAATATTACATGTACTTGCTGCAAAGTTGCAGAAAGCCAAACCAACAACCACACAAACCGACATTGGATACATGAATATAATATATCCTTTGTATTCTTGATTATAACCAACCTCAATCATGTTGTTTGATTCATGGCCTTCCTCTTTCTGAAGGTCCTCATCATCAGACTCATCAATGATCAGCTCATTAGACAACAGAAGACCGGGCAACACAATGATAGCCAAGTTGCTTTAAAAATGGTCCTCGTTAAGTGCTTATATAACTCTTGAAATGCAATAGATATCTACACAACAGGTCTGCAGTGATAGTCCAAATATTTCTAATGGTAGTCTCTCTCTTTTCAGAGGGGATTATCTTTGTTCTTTGAAATGGTAATTTCAGCCAGGGCTAGTAGCTAATTAGCAAGCCCTTGAACCTGGACATTCATTGTATGATGGCGTATGGATTTGCCCTCTTTTGACAGAGCCATGCCATATAGAGTGGGTATTGTTAACCGGTAATTAGTTTAAACCGTTTTTGAAGATTGTTCAAAAGGAAAGGCCCTTATAAGAAAGAGAAAAAATATTCATGATATATTTGAGTCACCTGAGTATAAATACTGGAATTTCACTCACATGTAATGTAAACGTTCAAAGAAAATATCCTTATTTATATAAGGGAAATCTGTTTTCGACATTTTAACGAGATGTATTTACCTTCATTTAATTGAAGCAGGACCCAAGAAAGATTTCATCCAAACTACCCTGCATGCACCATTCGTTTCTTCAATGCGGAAATCTTGAAAATGTTCTTCTTGAGGATCCTTTCTCGTTTTTTATGTTTGATCATGTGACTGCCGAGTAGGCTGCCTTCATTGGCCTGAGCATGGTAACGCCATACTAGTTTGTCCGCCGCCCATCGGTGCCCGTCTTCGACCACGGCGTTCATTAGAGGCAATCAGCGGCCCTGTCACCGAGCACACTGATTATCGAGCGTAGCACTTTACCTGCTGACTTTGTGTGTATAACTTTATAATTTATTCGGTGTGCCCCGCGCTATTGACACAAAACGTGGCAGGCTGATCAAAGGGAGCCGTTCAGCAGGTTGGACAGGGCCACGAAGACAGGGTCTGTAGCGCTAATCATCTTCAAACGCTTTCCCCAATTTCACTGGGAGCGATGCAGCAACTCCCCAGCAAGTCCCCCCTATCGTTCCTCCCCCCACGGAGGTAATTGTGCCTGGCTAGTTGGCTGACAGGTGTCAAGTGCCCCTCCTCATCTCATTCATCACGCTAAGCAGAGAGGAAAATCCTCTTCACCTGCAAGCCCCTTCCAACTGACTTACTCAGAGTTAGATTTGTTACGTTTGGTGGTGTTTGAGCAGAGTGGTACCGTGTGTGTGTGTGTGCGCGCCATATGCTTCCATGCTATAGCACTGTGGGAAATCCCTGTTGGAAATCTATGTTCAGCCGTTCATTTGCTCTCTGAATGAGGTCAGTTCAACCATGTCAATCCCCTGATGAAATAGGGAAATATGGTGGAGAGCCTGCATTGACCTAGCGGAGATATACAGGAAGCTCCCAAATGCTGTGCTACAGTTAGTGAAGCTTTGAAGCTCCAGCCCTGTATATGCTGAGTTAATCACAGCTGGCGAGAGGTTGATGGGTGACTGGGTGAACACCCAGATTGATGTCCAATGGGGGGTTACCACAGTGCCACTGGCATGCAGGCCAATCAGGGCTTGGCACAGTGGCCAGGTAACCTCTGACCCCTAAGAGGATGCTAGGAGACATGGAAGGGAAGCTCAGCCAGAGAGAGAAAGAGACAACGGTGGAGAGAGAGAGAGAGAGAGAGAGGAGAGAGAGAGAGGGAGAGAGAGGGAGGGAGAGAGAGCGAGACCACACCCTCCTCACAGTGAGTGCCTGCCTAAGCAGAACCACATAGGGACCTGCCATAGACACGGCTCTCACACACACCCCAGTCATTAATTCCTGCTCTGCATCTCCACACCATGTAATATTTATAGGTCACCGCAGCTTTGTATTCACAAATGGAAAAGTGGAGAGGGGGAAAAAGGAGAAAGACACGACACCTCAATCAATGCTGTGAAAAGGGTTCAGCTTGTCGTAAACTGTTGTTTTTTTGTCTAAGCCAGTGCTCAGGCAGCAATCTTTTCCTTTGGCCTCTTAAAAGCAAGTGTTTTGTGGGGAAGATTCAAGAGTTACAGACAATGCTGGTAGCTAATTTAACCCCTCTAGTGTGGCATAGGCTAACTATGCCAGGATATATTATGACTGTGGTGCAGTCAGAATTTGCACAGTTGACGAAATTTGATTGAGAAATGAGAATCCCCCAAAATTGCATTAGGCAACGTTATAAAATGGGATATTGAAAAATCTAATTTTGTGATTGAATTACGTTGGATTCGGAGCGTCTGAATGTCCTCACATTCAAAACACCTCACTCTATGCTAATTCATTCACATCTATAGTCTAAACACCCTCAGAAGATTCAGAATAATGAACTCGAGGGGCAGATCCCTCAGAGCACCTGCCCTTTTGCCCTCCTATGAAAAAGTGCCCTCGCAGCTCGTGGATTTAAAAAATAAGTTTTACATTTCATTTGAGTCTCTTTTCAGTTGTTATTTTAAATGTAACATTACGAATTGCACATCAAACTAGCTCATTTCATCAGCTCTTCAATCTCTGAAAAACGTACCTCCCCTGCCCTCCCGCCCTAAAAGCGCACTTGTCTGACTTGCGTGCCGTGGCTACGGGGATGCCGGGCAGGGAGATTGAAATACTGGCAGGAGGCTACTTTTGAGTTGGATTTGTCATGTGTGTCTCTCACTGCTTGTTGATAAGAGGCAGATGTCAGCAACTGAACAAACTCAAATCAAGTAAAAACGAGTTTCTTTCGACAGCATAGCTAACTAGCTAGCTAGCAGATGTACATCATCATTCGCTATGATCAGCTGATGTCAATAATCTCTCGTCGTCTCTAGGCCTAGGATTCACTGGCAATACCTCCCTAAAATGTGTGATAAGTGATTGCTTCAAGTTTTATTGTCAAGTACAGTGAAATGCCTGAGCGTGTTGACATTGCAGATAATAAATAGGCCAGTAAATGTTGACATTTTGGCTACAGAGGCAGTTGTTATGAATTTTGAGTTATGAATTATGAAATTCAATGTTTTTTTCCCTCTTATTTAAATTTTTTGTGCACGGCCCTGTATAAGACCCATGATGCAATGGGTGTGAGCCGATCTCCAAACGCTAAGCCCCCTGTTTTAGATCTGCAGCGGCCCCAGCACCAAGCCCTGAGGAACCCCTGATGGATCGCGGTACACCAGCCCCCCTGTAGAGATTTGAGGACCACTTTGGAACTCTAATCCACTCAAAATGTGCTGATAATTTTCCTTGCCAGGACACTCTGTGCCTGGTGTCTCAAGAGTGGCCTCCCGGGAGCAGATCAGCCAATGATAACAAAGTAGCCAGATGTCTGGCGCTGGCAGGGTCCCAGAAGCTCAGACAGCGGTACGCAGCATCATCCGCTGTGGGCCGCAGATCAAAGATACCTGAGAATTACTTATGGGCACAAAATATGTGTTGCTTACTCCACAGTTCCCATTAATAACAATCTGGGTAGAATTTGTATTTCTAATTAACTATTTTCTTTCGGCGTAGTGCAAAAAGTGCTGTAGGATTTATCCTCGGTTGCAGCAGATTTTTTTTCCGGCACGCGAACGTGTGTCGACAACAGGAAGTCGGATATAGGGAGCAGCTCCCCCACCTCGTCAGAAGGAGCCAGATCAGCTTTTAATGCCCATCTGAGGCTCCGGAGCCAACACCTCCTTACTCCCCACCACAAACAAACAAACAGAGTAAGAGTCAGCAGATTGAGCTCATACCATGGTGCGTTACATGGCCTACCTCTGAGATGGAGCATTGTTAGATGTAGCAGAAAAGAGACGCCTCGCCTTGAAAACTGAACGTGTTGAAGGGCGCCTGCCTGTAGGAACTTCAAGAGTAGCTCATCACACAGAAGCTTAGTCTGAGGTCATACATTATATGCATGTATTATGTCTTCTGCATTAATGTCAGTGATATTTCTATTTTCCAAACGGAGGCAGTATTAGCCCGGTGTTTTCCTGAATGTGAAAGGTAGACATGAAGGAGTAATACAGTTCATTATGAATAGCGGCCAACTGAATCTTCCTAAGTTATGAGCCTGACGCATGTAAAAAAATAAATAATAATAATCACTCTCTTTAGAATTGAGTTTTGAAGTGTTGGACTATTTTCCCAGCGCGGTTGTTTGTGCTATTCAGACTGACGTTGAGAACTATCGCTGCCGTTCCATGTTGTTGTGGCTGTTTTCTCCTGGAGGGCCTGCACTTCTTTTAAGGAGTTATTACATTTATTCCATCTTATGTGTTATGTTTAATACACAAATATTTAGAATAGACCCTCGGCTTTAAACGGAGAAAATAAGAAGAGTTAAGAAAGCTGGCTGCCTTGGGAAAGCATTTGTTGCTCCTCTCTGCTTGCTTCACGGATAGGAAAATAAGACCGTTTCATCTTGGCCCGTATGCTCATGCATATTCCGACAGCCTTGTTATGTTCCAGTGCACTTAAAAGTCATTGTTCAATGGCGTTCAAC
>NC_068436.1:14210561-14236990 GCF_023373465.1 Oncorhynchus keta
TCTCTCTCTCTCTCTCCTCTCTCTCTCTCTTCACCTCCTACCCTTCTTCCGATAATGAATTCAATAGGCTCAGCCTGCTACTGACAGCCTTCTGTTCTATACTGTCTGACAGTCTGGGCCACAGTTTGAGGTGTTCTCAACTAACTGACTGTTAGGACATACTGTACCTCCTACGGAAAACCCTACTACATTTAGTTCTCTGCTGCTATTTCCAAGACCTAGTAATAGGTCTCTTTCCCATGTGAGCCTGTGGACCCACATACAACACAATCAGGATTTACAGACGCAACAAAGTCCCTATTACTGTGATTGGTTGATACTAGGTTGATGCTAGGTTGATGCTGGGTTGATGTTGGGTTGATACCCTTTTCTCTCTCTGAGTTTGTAGTTGTTTGTGTCTCCAGGCATTGTGCTCCTTCTTTATTTGGGGAATAGAAGGCTTTGACACGAGGATCGCTAGCTAGCGAGTCTCGGGTGTGAATAAAGACGTGGTGCGGCGTGCGGCCATACAAGGTGCCAGGGGACCAACCAGAGCAAAGGATCATAGGCCCAGTGCTGGCTGGGTAATTCGGGGGGAGCACCAATGCCACTGGGAGGCCTGGGGAAACCCTCCTTGTGATCCCCCTTCTCTCTGTCCTCCTAGAAGGCCTCTGTTTCTCTGCATTTCACTTCAGAAGTCATGAGGAGGTTAGGAGATTATTCCTATGCTCAGAAATACAGTATGTGTCAGGCTTCTAATGTGTTGTATTGTGTGTCAAGCTCCAGGTAACTGCCAAAATAAAGGAAACGCCAACAAGTGTCTAGAACTCTATTGGAGGGATGCGACACCATTCTGTCACGAGAAATTCCATAACTTGGTGTTTTGTTGATGTTGGTGGAAAACGCTGTCTCGGGCGCTGCCCCAGAATCTCCCCATAAGTGTTCAGTTGGGTTGAGATCTGGTGACTGAGATACACACAAACACACCCTTTAAACCCTCTATGGTCATTTGAGACCTGTCTTTCAAAGTCACTGAGATCTCTTCTTCTAGCCAGGGTAGCCAAAATAACAGGCAACTGGGCATTTTTACCCAAAGCCTGATGGGATGTCAAATGCTTAATTAACTCTGGAACCAGACCTGTTGCTTTCAATGTACTTTGCATCCTCTTTCACTCAAGTGTTTCCTTTATTTTGCCAGTTACCTGTATATGTGTTGAGTTGGGATGCACAATGCTAGTAGATATTGTATAGTGCAGGGAGCAATCTGGCCAACTGATACCTGAGAATAGGCCATATGACATATTTCATAATGTACAGAAGTTAGCAGCATGAAGCCGAGAAATGTATTTAGTTGCATTTAGATAAGCAACAGCCCTCCCTTCAATAAGAACCCCTCAGACATCATCGCTCCACTGTACCATCTCTGTTTTCTGAGACGACAACCCCGCTACCTAGTATCACAGAGTGACACAGTCGCCACAGGTTGACAGGCACGCCGTCCACCAAAGCTGCTTCTTCTTCTTCTGCTTCTTCCACGACCACCACCTTCACAAGGGGGGCCCCTCCTACCTACTACATAATGTGCTGTCTGGCCCTGGGGCCTGTGGGGAGTGCGGTTGGATTATTATGTTAATGCGTGTGCCTCCTGCCCTCTCTCAGTCCCAGCTGGCCTCCGGCTGTCGTTAGGAAGTGCTTTGCCCTGACAGAGGAGTAATATGCTTTGTGATTGAGGGGCCAAAAGATCGCGTCTCGAAAAAGAGGAGAAAGACGAGAGGGAGAGAGAGAGAAAGGGGCCTCGCCTGATAAGCATATGATGCAACAAAAAAAATGGTCCCATTGTACGTGAATGCCTCAGAGACTAAGGGAGAAAAGACTAGGCAATTCCTATGGATTGTGAGGGTGGAGGGAGCGAATATGTATTAGGGGTTGGGTGGTCTCTTTTGTGCGGGTTGATTTTAATTGCCCATAGCATTATTTCACTGTGTTTCATTACAGTCTTATTATTGCATAGACTCTTTTATTATGTGCTTGTGACGCAAACATGTACCTTGTCAGTTAGATGGCTGAAGGGACAGCAGAGGTGTGACAGTTTTAATCATACTGTAAGAACCAATATAGGATTGAGAAGGGATTTGATTTAGTTCATTTGGTTCATTTCATACCGTGTGTAACATATTCAATTGATTGTCTCTTACTTAAAATCATATCAGTGAAACTATCAGTACTGCAATCTCAAGGTTCAGGATTCAATATTATAGATAGTAAAATAACTTCCAGTCGCTGTATGTGTCATTTAGCTACAGCTCAGTCCTAATATGAGTTGACCAAGATTAGTTGGTTAACTCAGCGTAGTGCTCTGTTAGAAGAACGATGACAATGTTCTGCCACGTGACATTATCCAGCAAATCTATAACCGTGTACTCTTGTTTAATCAACGTGACACTCAAAATAAATAAAAATAAATAAAAGCTAAACTTCTTATTGACTGTCGAGAAGGAGAAAATCCAGGATGTTCGGTTTCAGAACCCCACATAATTGTGTAAATATGTCAGCTAAGCAAACTGAGGAGCATCCGTCTCATCACTCTCTCCCCTTTAAAATGCTCTTCGTCTTCTCGTCTCCTCCGTCTCGCCTGGCTCATAACGCATACCCACACATTAGCTGTTTTTACTGTGGGGGCCGCCACACAAACACACCATCTGCGGCACCCTATTCCCTGTAGAGTGCACTACTTTTGACCAGGGCCTATAGATTTTGGGTCAAAAGTAGTGCACTATGGAGGGAATAAGGTGCCATTTGGGACGCAGGAAAGTGTGCTGAGTGTTTGTGTTTTGTTGGAGCTTGGTTTGTTTTCCTTTTTAATCAAGCTCGATTTCTCTCTCTTTTCCCATCTGAGGTGTGTCGACGCCCCCCTCACTTGCCCTCTTTTCATGTCTTCTTGAATCAAAATGAGACTCTTTGGTGAGGGAGAACCTGCGCCTTGTTTTTGTTTTTAACAGGGGCCCCGGCTTTATCACAAGATGAAGAGCATCGGCTGGTAATTGCTGGGTAAATACGGTTTGTTCTGACTAAAAACGTCTGTGAGGAAGAGGTTGCATCTCAAGCAGGTTGTTGTGCTCCCGAACAATAGATCTGAGGAGAGAGAGAGAAGAGAGAAAGCAGAGAGACAGGGAGTAGAGACTGAGAGAGAAGGGGGGAGATAGACAGATAGAGAGAGAGAAACAGAGAGAGAGAGAGAAAGACTGAGAGAGAAATAGAGAGAGACAGTCAGACAGAGACAGAGAGAGCAGAAAACAGGCCTTTTGCTGTGCTTGTAATGCTTTCCTTCCAGATCACTCGAGTGAATCCCCTTGTATTGCTATTCCAACCTGCATGGCTTTAGTCAGTGTTCCGCTTGAGCAACTAATAAAAGAGGAATACAATGGAGATTGAGTTTCATGTCTTAGGGAATGTAGGCCTACAGTATCTACTTACTGTATCAGTCGTACTAACAATAGCAGCACATCTGAGAATGGAGTGTCCATTGTAACACTCTCCTGTTGGAGTTGCAATGACACATTAGACTCAGCGTTTATACAAGCAGCCCATTTCTGATATGTTTTTCCCACTAACTGGCCTTTTGACTAATCACATCAGATCTTTTCACATCAGATCTTTTTCAGATCTTCTTCAGAGCTGATCTGATTGGTCAAAAGACCAATTAGTGATCAGAATTGGGCTGCCTGTCTAAATACAGCCTCCGAGTACAGGCCCAGTTATGAACTCATGTCAATTTGCATTCTACACTCAACTAATTCTTGTCATTATCCTCTTAGCATTTTACCTCATTAACACATGCTTCAGTTAGCTGTCCATTTAGGTCCATTTGGGGATTTGGGGTTGTCATGTGAATATCATTGTCATGAGTCTTCTCCCTCAATCAGGTTTGGCGGAATGGGACAGAGTGACACACTTTAAATATTCCCTCCCTTTCGTTGTTTGTTTGGGGCCTTGAGGTTTAGCTAGGCAGCCCATTCTCTTCATCCACGCAAAGCTGGTGTTAAACACAGTCCCCTAATGAGGCTGGAGCCTTCAATACCTCCAACGAGAGATGATGCTGTCAAACGGTGTGACAGAAAAACGTCAAGGGCCGTCCCCGACTCGTGTGGACCCGCAGTGTGATGTAAATATGCCAGCTCCACCATTTCACTGCGTTTACTCCCCAGTTCAAACAACAACTACTGTGTCTCTTCTCCTCTCTTGTTGTGTGTGTGTGTTGTGTGTGTGTGTGTGTGTGTGTGTGTGTGTCAAAGCCGCCTCAAAGCCGCGCCGTCGTGGTGGCAGCTCTACGTGTTCTCTCGCAGGATCCTTGGCTGGTTGGGGCCTGATGGATGAAACGGCTGGGAATAGACTGATGATTCCTCACCAACATCCATCCACAATAGGGATGCGCACGCTCACACGTATGAATCATGCATACATGTATGAATGCATGCCCTACACACACCCCTGCAGTTACACACACCCTCTATCCCTACTACCCCACCTTACACACACCATCCCACTCTCACACACACACACACACACACATCACACACCCTTCTCACCCTCCTTCACCCACACACACACACACACACCATCCACACACACACACACACCCACCTTAACACACCATCCATCCCCTTAACTCTCTCCCTCCTTCCCCACACACAACACACACACATCATCCCCTTCTCTCTCCCTCCTTCCCCACACCCATCCATCCCCTTCTCTCTCCGTCCTTCCCCACCTTAACACTTACACACACACACACCACACACACACACACACACACCATCCATCCCCTTCTCTCTCCCTCCTTCCCCACTCACACCCATCCATCCCCTTCTCCTCCCCTTCCACCTTTATATCCCCTTCTCTCTCCCTTCCTTCCCATCCATCCTTAACACGTACCATCCATCCCCTTCTCTCTCCCTCCTTCCCCACCTTAACACGTACCATCCATCCCCATTCTCTCTCTCCCTCCTTCCCCACCTTAACACGTACCATCCATCCCCTTCTCTCTCCCTCCTTCCCCACCTTAACACGTACCATCCATCCCCTTCTCTCTCCCTCCTTCCCCACCTTAACACGTACCATCCATCCCCTTCTCTCTCCCTCCTTCCCCACCTTAACACGCACCATCCATCCCCTTCTCTCTCCCTCCTTCCCCACCTTAACACGTACCATCCATCCCCTTCTCTCTCCCTCCTTCCCCACCTTAACACGTACCATCCATCCCCTTCATCCACCATCCATCCCCCTCTCTCCCTCCTTCCCCACCTCAACACGTACCATCCATCCCCCTCCCCTTCTCCCTCCTTCCCCACCTTAACACGTACCATCCATCCCCTCTCTCTCCCTCCTTCCCCACCTTAACACTACCATCCATCCCTTCTCTCCCCCCCCACCTCCCCATCCTCCCTCCATCCCCTCCTCTCCCCTCCTTCCCCACCTTAACTCCCATTCCCCTTCTCTCCTCCTTCCCCACCTTAACATCCATCCATCCCCCCTCCCTCCCTCCTCCCCACCCCTGTCCTGGTTAGGCCGTTTAACACGCAGTAATCTATAGTGTCGTCACGTCTCATTTGCAGCCGCTGCGTTTTGTGTGGTCCCTCTCCCGTGTCCCGTGGATCTCTGCAGGGAGCAGCCTGACACGTACTCGGATTGATGTTTTGGCGTTTCAGTCAGCCATTGTTTTTCACTGTTCGTCTGGTGTCTGTGTTTCACGTACTAGCCCTCTTCTCTTCCCTGGATACAAACATACAGGATGTAGGCTACTGTAGGCAGCTAGGCCTTGTGGGTCATTTTGATAGGAGATTTGAGCTGAGGGATTGTGTTAACTTTTCATTGACCAGAATATCTTTGTCTACCAGAAAGATCATCTGAGTTGGTTGGGCTGTGGTTTAGTAAGCAACAAAATATTTTGGGGTAAAACTTTGGTATTTTGAGCTTTAATGATTCTCTGTTCTTCCAAACACAGTACGGCTCCACATTGATTTTCTCATTTGCGAGATCAAGGCATTCTTGACGTGCCGTCTGTGCTAAATTCAACCTCTAGAAACTTTGCTAGAGACAGAGTTTAAGACAAGAACTTTCCTCCTCAGCCTGTCAATGTACATCCCTACTCATATACTGTATGCAGTGTCCCTATCCTAATTTCTACAGGAAGTAATCCTGACCAAACTCCAACTCAGTGTCCATCCATGGGTGTGCTGCCTGGCCCACTCTCAGTGTCACTGGGGCAGAAGTAACTCCTGTCCACCAAACTAAGTGTCCCACTATCCTACCTGAGATTTCCAGTGTCCATCCATGGTTCTCAACCTGAACCAACCAACTGTTCCATCCATGGGTGGACGTGCTGCCTGGCCCACTCTCCTACCTGATGAGAAGCACTGGGGCAGATAGACAGGCTCCAACTCAGTGTCCATCCAAGTCCAATCCCCCTTTCTCTCTCAGGCCATTAAAGAGTAAGTATGACCGCATGGTCAGAGGGAGAGCCGGGGCCAAGAGTGGGGGCGGCCCATACTGCTCCTCTCGCTCCCAGCATCACAAACCAGGAACTATGGCCGACACTTCCCTATCCCAGTAATGAGCCTGGGTCCAGACTACGAGGTCAATAATTCATAACTCAACTCAACTGGGAGGGAGGGAGAGAGAGAGAGAGAGAGAGAAGAAGTAGAGTTGAAGCCCTCCATCCATCCATCCACCACTCTCTCTCATATCAGTGATCTATGCAGCAACAGCCTCTACTATCTACTTCACACAATTCAATGTAAGCCCATGTCTGGTCCGGTGTAATATGGCTTTAAAGGGCATACATCAACGGACAGGGATGGACACTCCAGCCCTCTCTCTCTCTCTCTCCTTCCTCTCGCCTACTTCTCCATTCTGTCCTCACAATTACCGTGTTCTCTAAAGGAATGTGCTCAATTGATCGTGATCATCACTATTGATAACATTGTGTTTCAGGCCTAGGCTGATTGTCAGCTGTGCTCGTCCAGTTACAATGTCTACATCGCTAAAGCTGTGTTTACACAGTCAGCCCAATGTCAATCTTGTTTTCACTAATTGCTCTAATTTGACCAATCAGATCAGCTCTGAAAAGGATCTCACGTGATTGGTCAAAAGACCAATTAGTGGGGGAAAAAAGTTCAGAATTGGGCTCCCAAAGTGGCGGAGCTGCTGAATGTCAACTCACCATTCCTTGATGTAGACGGAATGTATGGAATATGGCATATGTTGATGCTAAATTAGCATCACAGCTCCTTCTGTGGCTTAGAGTGGTGTACTACAGCGATGGAGGTCAACCCTACAGGGAAACGGATACCAATAACACCCAGGATCCTTTTCAAACACAGAGCCATCAGCGATAACTAAGATGGCGGATGAATGGTGGTGCCTGTCAGAACCCAAATTAGAAGCCTGATCACTGTTAATGTTCGGTCAATATGCATCAAACCCGTAGAGATTTTTCCCTTCACTTCCATTTTCAGACTGGATTGAAGAAATTGAAGACAGTGATGGAACAACTCTTGGGAATAGGCTATGGGCTGGCTACTCAGTCTCGGTCCTAGACGAGTATGGGATGCTTTCGCCAATGGAAATTTCCATATTGTTCCCCTTTTGTGGGGCTCGGTTTTTTGACTTTCCGATAATCCGTTTAGGTGACAGATTGCTGAGCTTTTCACTCATAGGTTTGACGTATATTTGCATATTGCTAGCATAGTGTGCATCCACAAGGTGAAGAGTGAGCATGGTTTGTATATTAACCCATGTTATCTTCTATGTTTTTGATTGATTTGTTAAACAATTTATTTATTGCAATTTGTCAATGTTAACTAGCAATCAGAAGACATGACAACAAAATCCATGACCCATGTCACTTCCATGTTTGACTGAAACCAGTAGTCTTCCCTCGCAAAATAGGTTTCTAACTCAAGGGTATTTCATGGTTAAATAAATATTTAAGCTTAATACCAGGATAGTTCCCCATTGTCACGGCCTGACCTTAGAGAGCCTTTTTATGTCTCTATTTGGGTTGGTCAGGGTGTGATTTGGGTGGGCATTCTATGTTCTTTATTTCTATGTTTTGGGTTTCTATGTTTTGGCCAGGTATGGTTCTCAAACAGCTGTCTAATTGGGAATCATATTTAGGCAGCCTGTTTTTCCACCTTAGGTTGTGGGATGTTGTTTTTTGTTACTCTGCGTAGCTGAGAACGTAGTTCTAAAGAATCATGAACATGTACCAAACTTCTTCCGACAAACACCCATATGAAAAATGGTAGCATTGAATGTTCACATTGATAAAGAAAAGGTCATGAACATTTAGCAAATGAAGTGTGAAGACTTAAATAATCATATAACAATGGAACTGCTAAATGGAGTCCCACAGATTGAATCCAGTTATTATGCATGTCAGTCTTTAGCACCACCGTGATTACTATTGATGATTGAACGTTGTACAATAATGAAGGAGATCTGTCAGATCACCTCTAAAATACGTCCCATCAAGTTCAGATTTTTTCCGCTACACTCCATTATTATTAAATGAAACCGATTCCATTCGAAAAAATGGGACGGTAATAACTATCCCTGGTCCTGCACTGCATAGCATGCTGGGTAGTAGCCACCACACTTGCCATGACGAGCAGCCATGACATGGGGGAGACATCTGTCAACACAGAATAATGACCATCATCAAGATGTGTCCTCTATGTAGGAACCCATGGAGGAGGACGTTCACCACTTTATTAACTGTCATCATTCCCCAGAATATATGTCCAAATAAACGGCAAGTAATACCCGCGTATGGAGCCAATGTGTCCCCGGTGAAGACTTGGGAGTGGGGGAGGAGAGAGAGAGAGAGAGGGGGGTGGAGTGTTCCTGAATGACAAATCGTCACTGGGCCTAGATGCAGATAGATATTGTGGTGGCGTCTCTCTTTATCTCTCTCTCCCTCTCCTTCTCTCTCTCTCTCTCTCTCTCTCTCTCTCTCTCTCTCTCTCTCTCTCTCTCTCCCCTCTCCTCTCTCTCTCTCTCCCTCTCTCTCTCTCTCTCTATCTCACCTCTCTCTCTCTTCTCTCTCTCCCTCTCTCTCTCTCTCTCTCTCTCTCTCTCTCTCTCTCTCTCTCTCTCTCTCTCTCTCTCTCTCTCTCTCTCTCTCTCTCTCTCTTCTCTCTCTCCTCTTCTCTCTCTCTCTCTCCTCTCTCTCTCTCTCACCTCTCTCTCTTTCTCTCTCCCCTCTCCTTCTCTCTCTCTCTCACCTCTCTCTCTCTCTCTCTCCCTCTCCTCTCTCTCTCTCTCTCCTCTCTCTTCTCTGTCTCTCTCACCTCTCTCTCTTTCTCTCTCCCCTCTGCTTCTCTCTCTCACCTCTCTCTCTTTCTCTCTCCCCTCTCCTTCTCTCTCTCACCTCTCTCTCTTTCTCTCTCCCCTCTCCTCCTCTCTCTCTCACCTCTCTCGCTTTCTTTCTCCCCTCTCCTTCTCTCTCTCTCACCTCTCTCTCTTTCTCTCTCCCCTCTCCTTCTCTGTCTCTCTCACCTCTCTCTCTCTCTTTCTCTCTCCTCTCTTTCTCTTTCTCTCTCTCACCTCTCTCTCTTTCTCTCTCCCCTCTCCTCTCTCTCTCACCTCTCTCTCTATCTCTTTCTCTCTCCCCTCTCATTCTCTCTCTCTCTCTCTCACCTCTCTCTCTCGCCCACCCAGCGTCGCCCTCCATTCGTCACTGTCGATGGTCCTGCTTCTCATTAAGTGGGCTGGCGCTGGCGACAACTTAATTTCCTTAAGAGGAGCAGACACCTGATTCAATTGTGTCCCTCCATTACAAGGGGGGGCCCCAGAATCTGTTTTCCCCATCCGGGGCCGTGCTCCGTGCTGAGATGAGTGATGAACACGTGGCGACCACTGTAACAGAAATACATTGAGCCGTGCTAAGCCAGCTCTATATTATTAAATGCTGTGGACATAATTCCATGACATATGATTCATGGCTGCCTCGCAGTGTCTATCCCTGTCTTCATCCTCACTCCACCTCTTCACTGCCTCTTCACTCCACCTCTTCACTGTCTTCCCTCCACCTCTTCACTCCACCTCTTCACTCCACCTCTTCTTCACTCCACTCCACCTCTTCTCTTCACTCCACCCACCTCTTCACTCCACCTCTTCACTCCACCTCTTCACTCCACCTCTTCAGACGGTGGACTGGTAAAAAGGGGGACCCAGGCTCTCTTTCTTCTTTTTCTTTTGCTCTCTCTCTGTCTGTGTATCTCTTTTTCATCCGTTTCTCCAGCACTTTCTCTCACTTTCTCTTCTTTCTCCCATGACCACTGACTAGACACAGTATCTAGTCTTTTCATCCGTTTCCCAAACACTTTCTCTCCCTCTCTTTCTCTTCTTTCTCCCATGACCACTGACTAGACACAGTATCTAGTCTTTTTCATCCGTTCCCAAACACTTTCTCTCTCTCTTTCTCTTCTTTCTCCCATGACCACTGACTAGACACAGTATCTAGTCTTTTTCATCCGTTTCCCAAACACTTTCTCTCCCTCTCTTTCTCTTCTTTCTCCCATGACCACTGACTAGACACAGTATCTAGTCTTTTTCCGTGTCAGTGAACGAGGTGTGTCTGCAGAAAGCTCTAGTCAACAATCCTCTTTGTCTGGTGTTCACAGAAGTGTCTTACATTTCCGCTGTGGAAATCACACCTTTTACGAGCTCCTCGTTGACATCATAATAATGACTTCATTATGGTCAATATTTTATCACTTTTATACATTTGGAGTGACTAAATGCAATTTGTAAAAATAAGGCAACTAAATGCTGCTGGATATATTCAGTGGATAGATGTATAACAGCCATGTTTGAATACATTTTCCATTACATGATGTTAGTGATGAAGATAATGATAGTGAGGAAGATGATAGTGAGGGGTCTTTGTCCTAGAATAATATTGCTAAGATTTTGTGTCAGGTCACAGCCCTCAACCTACCTACACCTGTGGACTACAGGAAAAAGAGGACAGAGCACGCCCGTATTCTCATCGACGGGGCTGCAATGGAGCAGGTTGAGAGCTTCAAGTTCCTTGGTGTCCACATCACCAACAAACTCTAACATGGTCCAAGCACACCAAGACAGTCGTGAAGAGGGCACGACAAAACCTATTCCCCCTCAGGTGACTGAAAAGATTTGGCATGGGTCCTCAGATCCTCAAAAGGTTCTACAGCTGCACCATCGAGAGCATCCTGACTGGTTGCATCATTGCCTGTTATGGCTACTGCTCGGCATCCGACCGCAAGGCACTACAAAGGGTAGTGCACGCGTTGGGACCAGAGCACCTATGCCATCCAGGACCTACATCACTGGGGCCAAGCTTCCTACCATCCAGGACCTCTATACCAGGCGGTGTCAGAGGAAGGCCCAAAAATTGTCAAAGACTCCACCCACCCTAGTCATGGACTGTTCTCTCTGCTACCGCACAGCAAGCGGTACCGGAGCACCAAGTCTAGGTCCAATTGGCTTGTAAACAGCTTCTACCCCGAAGTCATAAGACTCCTAAACACCTAATCAAATGGCTACCCAGACTATTTGCATCCCCTATTTTACACCGCTGCTACTCTCTGTTATTATCATCTATGCATAGTCACTTTAATAACTCTACCTACATGTACATATTACCTCAACTTACCGGTGCCCCTGCACATTGACTCTGTACCGGTACCCCCTGTATAAATCAAATCAAATTCACACTATTGTTATTTTACTACTACTCTTTAATTACTTGTTACTTTTATGTCTTATCCATATTTTTTAAAAACTGCACTGTTGGTTAGGGCTTGTTAGTAAGCATTTCACTGTAAGGTCTACCTGTTGTATTCGGGGCATGTGACTAATACAATTTGATTTGATTAGATTTTTCTTGACATGTCAGTCAAACGGTCACCGTTGGAGACCAGAGCACCTATGCCATTTCCAACCCAGACAGAGTTGTTCCGCTGTTCTCCACCTGCAACAGATTGACTAGTGCACTACATAGTGAATAGGGGACCATTTCAGACTCAGTCCTGTTGTTTTCCACAGGATTTAAATGGATTGTGAATGTAATTGTTCTGTCAGGCTTTTTATCTGCAAGGTGTGAGTGTGTTTGATACCAACTGTTCACACCAAACCAACACAAAAGGCCCTGCTCTTCATTTATTTATCTCAGTTTCTCTTTTTTTTACAAGCCTCCTGTCAATTACCCAATATGCCTTTGTGGCGTTGTTTTTTGGTCTTCCTACAGGCTAGTCCATTCTGAATCAACATCAAGCCTGTGTCTAGTTGTGTGGTTGAATGTGGTGTGAATGTGTGTGTGTGGTTGAATGTGGTCTAAACCACTGTAAACCTAATGAGCAGATCATTAATTTTCTCAACATAGCAACATTACTTTCTTTCTCTCTCTCTCACTTTCTCTCCTCGTTTGTTTATCTCAGTGATCGCTCTTACTCCCTCCCTCCCTCCTTTCTTTCTCTCTCTCTCCTTCACCTAATGTCTATTTGTCTGTCTATTTTTCTCTCTGTCTGTATCCAGCCATATCCCTGGGCTTCCTAGACTCCAGTCAGTCAGTGTGTGGAGAGGGAGGAGTGTCTCCCCGGCACTCCCCTCTCCCTACTCCCCTCCCCCCTCTCCCTCCCCTCCTCCTCTCCTCCTCTCCCTCTTCAGGAGGATCAAACAGAAGAGGACACAGGCAGGCTGTTTGAAGAGGCCACGGTAGCTCCCCTATGGGTGGGGAACTGGCAGATGCTCAAACCACCCAACTCTATCAAGGGGAGGAGCTCTCCTCTACTCTCCTTTTGTACCCTACTGTCAGTTAGCCGGCAGCCACAAACAGACCAGTCGTTACTGTTGGCTTTGCGTGTGTTGTCTCTTGGAAATAGCTACATGTGTAAATATGTGTGTACATATCTGTCTGGAGTGCATGCAGTGTCTCAGTCAGGATGTCTCCCAAATTATAAATTTTCTCCAAGTTGCCAAATTGTTTCATTCTATTTTGTTTATGTATTGTGGGCTATTTAATAAATTGAATTCTTACCCATGAGATTAACTTCTTTCCCCAAGCAAAGGATAATTATCTAGGGAACACAGGTACACTGATATAAACATACTCTCTCACGCAGTGAGGACAGTACAGTACTACAGTACATTAGCATTATAGCTAGACACTAGACAGGTATGTAGCATAACTACAATACGAGGAATTCTCCTGGTCTGTAACTATACCTGTCGTCATAACAACAGCAGTTCCTCAAAGTATATAGTCCAACTATAACAGACATATTCTATCATAGACAGGCCTGTTCTGTGTCTCAGTGATATATGCCTCTTGGCATGCTGATTGGCTAACCCTTTGGCTTCCTGGGATCTCTGGAGCTCTGACCTGGTGCTGTCACACTGTGCAGTCCTCTGTCTCTCTCTGATCCACCGTCAGCACTCACATATCAGACAGTCCTCCCTGTGCTGTGGACTCGCTCTGAAAGACAAAATGATCTCTCTCTCTCTCTCTCTCTCTCTCTCTCTCTCTCTCTCTCTCTCTCTCTCTCTCCTATCTCTCTCTCTCTCTCTCTCTCCCTCTCTCTCTCTCTCTCTCTCTCTCTCTCTCTCTCTCTCTCTCTCTCTCTCTCTCTCTCTCTCTCTCTCTCTCTCTCTCCCCCTCTTGCTCTGCTATCTCTGCCAGTCCAGTCTCTACGGTGAACACCTATCCACCCTCCTCTTCTTCCTCCTTGTCAGACACAGGTGAAAGGTCTGTATCCATACCGGGAGGATAAAACTCAGAGTCTAGTTTTATTGCGGTTGTAGCTGTGGCTGGCTATCAGCATCCAGCTCTACCTCCCAGTAACCTGTCAGAAGCAGGGGATGCTTCTCTCCAAGCTGGTAAACACAGAGAGAAGTTAGGAAGAGTTTGTTTGCAACCTGGGTTGTGTTGAGACACGAGACCTGTGTAGTTTGATGTGCTTCCCCACTAATGTGGTGTTGCACTATGAAGGCATGTCTGAACGGCCGTGGTTGATATTGTTGGAGTCAGTATCTTACATACACAGATATATGTCTCATATTTGGGTTTGTGATGCAGAGAGGATCTTCAACAAAGCAGAACACTCTGTTTTCCACACTTTAATTTGATTGAATTCTCCCCAAGCAAACCCTCTATGACTGAAGATATAGTTCATTCATGTAGTCACGTTTCCTTACTCTAGTGTTTACTATACAATACATTTTTTAATATGCGCTCTGTGAGAGAGAGAGTGTGTGTGTGTGTGTGTGTGTGTGTGTGTGTGTGTGTGTGTGTGTGTGTGTGTGTGTGTGTGTGTTGTGTGTGTGTGTGTGTGTGTGTCTTCCCCCCATACACGATGTGTGCCCATGTTCAAAAAAGGGCCGTTGTGTGCCCATGTATGCAAGGGGGCCACTGTGTTCTTAAAAGGGGGGCCGTTGTGTTCCCATGTTAAAAGGGGGGCGATATGTTCCCATGTTAAAAGGGGGCCGTTGTGTTCCCATGTCATAAAAGGGGGCCACCAGTGTTCCCATGTTAAAAGGGGGCCGCTGTGTTCCCATGTTAAAAGGGGGCCGCTGTGTTCCCATGTTGAAAGGGGGGCCTGTGTGCCCATGTTGAAAGGGGGCCGCTGTGTTCCCATGTTAAAAGGGGGCCGCTGTGTTCCCATGTTAAAAGGGGGCCGCTGTGTTCCCATGTTAAAAGGGGGCCGCTGTGTTCCCATGTTAAAAGGGGGCCGCTGTGTTCCCATGTTAAAAGGGGGCCACTGTGTTCCCATGTTAAAAGGGGGCCGCTGTGTTCCCATGTTAAAAGGGGGCCGTTGTGTTCCCATGTTAAAAGGGGGCCACTGTGTTCCCATGTTAAAAGGGGGCCGCTGTGTTCCCATGTTAAAAGGGGGCGCTGTGTTCCCATGTTAAAGGGGGCCGCTGTGTTCCCATGTTAAAAGGGGGCCGCTGTGTTCCCATGTTAAAAGGGGGCCGCTGTGTTCCATGTTAAAAGGGGGACACTGTGTTCCCATGTTAAAGGGGGCCGCTGTGTTCCCATGTTAAAAGGGGGCCGCTGTGTTCCCATGTTAAAAGGGGGCCGCTGTGTTCCCATGTTAAAAGGGGGCCACTGTGTTCCCATGTTAAAAGGGGGCCACTGTGTTCCCATGTTAAAAGGGGGCCGCTGTGTTCCCATGTTAAAAGGGGGCCGCTGTGTTCCCATGTTAAAAGGGGGCCGCTGTGTTCCCATGTTAAAAGGGGGCCGCTGTGTTCCCATGTTAAAAGGGGGCCACTGTGTTCCCATGTTAAAAGGGGGCCGTTGTGTTCCCATGTTAAAAGGGGGCCGCTGTGTTCCCATGTTAAAAGGGGGCCGTTGTGTTCCCATGTTGAAAGGGGGCCATTGTGTTCCCATGTTAAAAGGGGGCCGTTGTGTTCCCATGTTGAAAGGGGGCCGTTGTGTGCCTATGTTGAAAGGGGGCAGTTGTGTGCCCATGTAGAAAGGGGGCCGTTGTGTGCCCATGTAGAAAGGGGGCCGTTGTGTGCCTATGTTGAAAGGGGTGCCGTTGTGTGCCCATGTAGAAAGGGGGCAGTTGTGTGCCCATGTAGAAAGGGGGCCGTTGTGTGCCCATGTAGAAAGGGGGCCGTTGTGTGCCCATGTTGAAAGGGGGCCGTTGTGTGCCCATGTAGAAAGGGGGCCGTTGTGTGCCCATGTTGAAAGGGGGCCGTTGTGTGCCCATGTTGAAAGGGGGCTGGCCCAAGGAAGCAGACAGGAGAGTCTCTACACATGTACTCCTTGTCATTAGATCCAGGCTTTAATTTTTATTAATGAATATTTCAGTAGTTATTTCAGCGAGCTGCTCGTCTGTGTCCTTTTTTCCTACTTAACTCCCTTTGCTCTTAGTGAATCATCTTTCTAATGATTTAATTAATAGCATTGTATCCACAGATGTAAAGCTTATATTTAATCAGCAAAACAGGTTAAAATTGGGATTAGGGCTTACTGTCTGCCATTTAGGGACACCCTGTAGGTCCCTGTTGGTCTAAACCACTGTAAACCTTAAGAGAGACACCCTTAGGTCCCTGTTGGTCTTAACCACTGAACGCCTTAAGAGAGACACCCTGTAGGTCCCTGTTGGTCTTAACCACTGAACGCCTTAAGAGAGACACCCTGTAGGTCCCTGTTGGTCTTAACCACTGAACGCCTTAAGAGAGACACCCTGCAGGTCCCTGTTGGTCTTAACCACTGAACGCCTTAAGAGAGACACCCTGTAGGTCCCTGTTGGTCTAAACCACTGTAAACCTTAAGAGAGACACCCTTAGGTCCCTGTTGGTCTAAACCACTGTAAACCTTAAGAGAGACACCCTGTAGGTCCCTGTTGGTCTTAACCACTGTAAACCTTAAGAGAGACACCCTGTAGGTCCCTGTTGGTCTAAACCACTGTAAAACTTAAGAGAGACACCCATGCTTAATTGAGAGAGTTAATAAATACATGTGGTTAGAAGTAATCCCTGGTCTCTGTCACTTTCGAGCTCCCAATCTGTCTCTTACTGTGTGTGAGGGTGTGTGTGTGTGTGTCACACATGGAGCCCTGGTTAAGCTCCCTATGCCACCACCAATGTACCAAGCCAGAAGCTGCTGTACTGTGGTGCCAGGTACTGTTTTATTTACCTGAGAAGCTCCTGTGATTCTGTGACTGCCATCTGTTCCATCCCAGTGTGGCTGTCCCTTTGTGTGTGTGTGTGTGTGTGTGTGTGTGTGTGTGTGTGTGTGTGTGTGTGTGTGTGTGTGTGTGTGTGTGTGTGTGTGTGTGTGTGTGTGTGCGTGCGTGCGCGCGTGTGTGTGTGTGCGTGTGCACGTGCACTTGCGTGTGTGTGTCTGTCTGAGTAGTGTGAGATTGCAGGTACCTGACACGTGTTGGCCTAACTATTATGTGTGTGTGTGTGTACTCACACTCAGTGTGTGTGTGTGTCTCTGTGTGTGGGTGTTAAGCTAAACCGTAGCGTAGTAGTAGGGGGCAGCCCCGCTCCATCCTCTTCCATCCTTTATTGATAAGGGGCCTGGAAAATACGCGGGAACCTAATGAAATGATCAACGTTGTTGAATTAGTGATGAACTCGGAGGATAAGAAGAGGCTGGGCTCTCTGGAGCCAGGCTCAGCTGCAGCAGGCAGGGATGCTTCCTTCATTAGCCATGCAGTCTCATCACATCCTCTTTTGGTGCCGCAGAGCTGCAGACACTAGGGCTCTCACTCTCTTTCCCGGGCTACACCGCCAGGACCTGCCATTGGACTTCACTCAAAACATACTTTAATTTCAACCCCCTCCCTCCGTCATCCCTCCATCCCCAACCTCCTGGCTCGTTCTCCTATCACCTGGTGCTGCCGCCGAAGAGCTTTCTTCTCAGGAGGTCTCATTTCCTTTTTCATTTCCTTTCTTTTTCTCTTTTTGTTCTGTTGAAGGAAAGAGGAGGAGGAGTAATGGGGTGGTGGTAGTGGAGGAGGAAGAGATGGTGAAGAAACAAGGTGACCTCATTCTGGAAGCGTCAGTGGTCAGAGAGCAGAACACTCTACCTCTCTTTCTCTCTCTCTCTCTCTCTCTCTTCTCTCTCTCTCTCTCTCTCTCTCTCTTTTCTCTCTCTCTCTCTCTCTCTCTCTCTCTCTCTCTCTCTCTCTCTCTCTCTCTCTCTGGTGGTAGTCTTCAGACTCTCTCTCTCTTCATTTGTGTAATCTTACTCTCCCTTCCTTTGGTCTGGGGTCTCTCTTTGGACATCATTCCTGATTCCTGGATTCAGAGCATGCAAATGATTCCGCAGTGCATTCCTCCCCTCTCTCCCCTCCCTCGTTCCTCCCCCTCTTCTCTCTCTCCGGAAGGAAACAGGTTAATGGAGTGGTGGTAGTGGAGGAGGAGAGGAGGAGAAGGTGGGGAGCTGCAGACAGTTACAGATCCACACAGTCTCATTGGGTAAGCAGAGGCCAGGCCAGAAGTTCTCCACACTCTAATATGCTGCTTTACATTATTCTAATATCTGTTGTCAATATCTAGCTACCTGCCTTCACTTCTGTAGAGGTCTCTTCTGGCTGAATTGATTATTATTGTATTCCTTACTTGGAGAGGAGAACATTCTCCATTTTGTTCTGGCTGTGTGGATTGTTTCTGAATAGACCTTTAGATGATGATTTAGGGAGTACTTTAAAATATAGGTGAAAATATTGCAACCACTAATAATATTCAAAAAAATATTATTGTGGATGATTCAGGGATTTATTTGTACTGTAAGTAAACATTTTGTTAACATTATGATTGACGTGTTTTTTTACAGTTATTTGCATTGTGAATAAAGACAATTTCATTGAATCACCAGTATTTGCCAAGTGTTTTTTGTTGTGTGCTTGAGTCATTTCTGTGTGTTTGTTCTAGTGTTATAAGACAATAAAAGAACACTAACTTGTTTATTCAGGTGTTATAGAACACTAACTTTGTTTATTCAGGTGTTATAGAGACACTAACTTTGTTTATTCAGGTGTTATAAAACACTAACTTTGTTTATTCAGGTGTTATAAGACACTAACTTTGTTTATTTATTCAGGTGTTATAAGACACTAACTTTGTTTATTCAGGTGTTATAAGACACTAACTTTGTTTATTCAGGTGTTATAAGACACTAACTTTGTTTATTCAGGTGTTATAAAACACTAACTTTGTTTATTCAGGTGTTATAGACACTACCTTTGTTTATTCAGGTGTTATAGAGACACTACCTTTGTTTATTCAGGTGTTATAGAACACTAACTTTGTTTATTCAGGTGTTAAGTAGACACTACCTTTGTTTATTCAGGTGTTATGAGACACTACTTTGTTTATTCAGGTGTTATGAGACACTAACTTTGTTTATTCAGGTGTTATGAGACACTAACTTTGTTTATTCAGGTGTTATAAAACACTAACTTTGTTTATTCAGGTGTTATAGAACACTAACTTTGTTTATTCAGGTGTTAAGACTTTTGTTTATTCAGGTGTTATAAGACACTAACTTTGTTTATTCAGGTGTTATAAAACACTAACTTTGTTTATTCAGGTGTTATAAGACACTAGCTTTGTTTATTCAGGTGTTATGAGACACTACCTTTGTTTATTCAGGTGTTATGAGACACTAACGTTGTTTATTCAGGTGTTATGAGACACTAACTTTGTTTATTCAGGTGTTATAGAACACTACCTTTGTTTATTCAGGTGTTATAAAACACTAACTTTGTTTATTCAGGTGTTATAGAACACTAACTTTGTTTATTCAGGTGTTATAAAACACTAACTTTGTTTATTCAGGTGTTATAAAACACTAGGTGTTATGAGACACTAGCTTTGTTTATTCAGGTGTTATAAGACACTAACCTTTGTTTATTCAGGTGTTATAGAACACTAACTTTGTTTATTCAGGTGTTATAAGACACTAACTTTGTTTATTCAGGTGTTATAAGACACACTAACTTTGTTTATTCAGGTGTTATGAGACACTAGCTTTGTTTATTCAGGTGTTATAAGACACTACGTTGTTTATTCAGGTGTTATAAAACACTAACTTGTTTATTCAGGTGTTATAAAACACTAACTTTGTTTATTCAGGTGTTATAAGACACTAACTTTGTTTATTCAGGTGTTATGAGACACTAACCTTTTGTTTATTCAGGTGTTATGAGACACTAACTTTGTTTATTTAGGTGTTATGAGACACTAACTTTGTTTATTCAGGTGTTATAAAACACTAACTTTGTTTATTCAGGTGTTATGAGACACTAACTTTGTTTATTTAGGTGTTATTCAGGTGAACACTAACTTTGTTTATTCAGGTGTTATGAGACACTAACTTTGTTTATTCAGGTGTTATAAAACACTAACTTTGTTTATTCAGGTGTTATAAGACACTAACTTTTTATTTAGTGTTATAAAACACTAGCATTCAGGTGTTATGGTGTTAGACACTAGCTTTGTTTATTCAGGTGTTATTTAGGTGTTAGAACACTAGCTTTGTTTATTCAGGTGTTATGAGACACTAACTTTGTTTATTCAGGTGTTATAAGACACTAACTTTGTTTTCATTCAGGTGTTATGAGACACTAGCTTTGTTTATTCAGGTGTTATGAGACACTAGCTTTGTTTATTCAGGTGTTATGAGACACTAACGTTGTTTATTCAGGTGTTATAGAACACTAGCTTTGTTTATTCAGGTGTTATGAGACACTAACGTTGTTTATTCAGGTGTTATAAAACACTAACTTTGTTTATTCAGGTGTTATGAGACACTAGAACACTAACTTTTGTTTATTCAGGTGTTATAAAACACTAACTTTGTTTATTCAGTTTATTCAGGTGTTATGAGAACACTAGCTTTGTTTATTCAGGTGTTATGAGACACTAACTTTGTTTATTCAGGTGTTATAGAAACACTACTTTGTTTATTCAGGTGTTATGAGACACTAACTTTGTTTATTCAGGTGTTATAAAGACACTAACTTTGTTTATTCAGGTGTTATGAAACACTAACTTTGTTTATTCAGGTGTTATGAGACACTAACTTTGGTTTATGAGACACTATTCAGGTGTTATGAGACACTAACTTTGTTTATTCAGGTGTTATAAAACACTATTCAGGTGTTATGAGACACCTTTGTTTATTCAGGTGTTATGAGACACAAACTTTGTTTATTCAGGTGTTATTCAGGTTGTTATTCAGTGTTAACACTAACTTTGTTTATTCAGGTGTTATGAGACACTACCTTGTTTATTCTTTGTTTATTCAGGTGTTGTAGAACACTAACTTTGTTATTCAGGTGTTATAAGACACTAACTTTGTTTATTCAGGTGTTATGAGACACTAGCTTTGTTTATTCAGGTGTTATGAGACACTAACTTTGTTTATTCAGGTGTTATAAAACATTCAGGTAAACTAACTTGTTTATTCAGGTGTTGTAGAACACTAACTTTGTTTATTCAGGTGTTATGTTTAGACACTAGCTTTGTTTATTCAGGTGTTATAGAACTAACTTTGTTAACTTTGTTTTTCAGAACACTAACTTTGTTTATTCAGGTGTTATGAACACTAACTTTGTTTATTCAGGTGTTATAGACACTAGCTTTGTTTATTCAGGTGTTGTAGAACACTAACTTTGTTTATTCAGGTGTTATAAGACACTAACTTTGTTTATTCAGGTGTTATAGACACACTTTGTTTATTTAGGTGTTATGAGACACTAACTTTGTTTATTCAGGTGTTATAAGACACTACCTTTTGTTTATTCAGGTGTTATAGAACACTACCTTTGTTTATTCAGGTGTTATAAGACACTACCTTTGTTTATTCAGGTGTTATCAGGTGTTATAAAACACTAACTTTGAACTAGCTTTGTTTATTTAGGTGTTATGAGACACTAACTTTGTTTATTCAGGTGTTATAAGACACTAGCTTTGTTTATTCAGGTGTTATGAGACACTAACTTTGTTTATTCAGGTGTTATGAGACACAGTTTATTCAGGTGTTATAAGACACTAGTTTTTGTTTATTCAGGTGTTATAAAACACTAACTTTGTTTATCTTCCAGGGTGGTCCTCTGTTGGAGTTTGCCAGCTGAAGGTTGTTGGTGAGTTATTTTTGTTGTTTTAAATAGTAACAATTAGCAGAGTGTCATTGCATTTACATTAGTGCTCCATATTTGGACTATACAAACACAGACACAAAACTGCAACTGTCCTCTGTAAATCCTCCCATGGAGGATAGTCACCATAGAGACAGTAGAATAATGCGCCCAGACCCACTACATGGTAATCTGATTTGTGGAGCGATTCAATGATTTAATAACAACGTCGACGCTGCAGACAGACTATCACACAGCAGATTGTCTGTGTCAACACACGCCCACTCACTGATCCGAGAGGTCACACGTGTTGGTCTATCTCTATCCTCCCCCTCATCCCCCTCTCTCCTCTGTCTATTCCCCTCCCTCCTCTCCTATGAATTCAACTGAATTGATCCCCATACAAATGACTTTGTTGGTCCTCAAAGGGGCTCCCATCAATACATTGACTCCTTTTATGAGGGTCATCAAACAGCCATTACGGGTGTCAGGGGGACCCTCCCGTCCCAGGGGAGAGGCTGTCTGGGGGCCCCTGCTGGTTCTGGAGGGGAGGGAGGCTGACTGATGAGTGGGGAGGGGAGAGAGCTCGTCTGGGGGCCCTGCTGGTTCTGGAGGTCTGGAGGGAGGCTGCCCAGGGTGACTGATGAGTGGGGAGGGAGAGCAGCTCGTCTGGGGCCCTGCTGGTTCTAGAGGTCTGGAGGGAGGCTGGGAGGGTTGGTTGGTTGAGGGAGTGTAGCTAGATGAATCTGTTAGTTACATCTGGTTTATTGCTCTGTTTTTGGAACTGTAGTGAATGTGTGTGTGAATCTGGTTTGCTTTGATGTCTCTTGTGCTGGTAATGGTTTTTGTAATTGTTAGTGTGATTGACCTATTCCTTGATCTATAGCATAGTTGTTATGTTTAAACAGGGCCTGATTAGACCTGTGTCTCATTCTCCATTATAGCCATAAAAGGGACCAAACCTCTTCCCCCCAAGACCCTCTCCTATGCCTTATGTAACATTAGCAATTAGCCTGTAATCCACAGTAGAGCACAGTCTGCTATAAGGATTCCTGATGGTACTGTACTGTAAAGTAGACGTAGAGGTGGGTCCTCCACCATCCTATCCTCGCCTATAAGACTGCCTGTCTATAATTGGCAGCCAGTCCCTGTGTAACGCTACTTACGCTAACATTCCATCATACTTTATTAGCGTCCCGTCATCTAGTAAAAGCTAATCTTTTATTCTGTTTTTCCAATTATTGTAAAGCGGTGGGGCTTTAAAGGAACAAGGGAGGAGGAGGGAGGAGGAGATAATGAAATGAACTTCCTCTAACTTAGAGCAATTCTCTGTGGCACAATGATCAGATATTCTCTTGGTCTGGGTATGATGAAATGTATGCTAATGCAATTCATCCATCATTAGTTATTATCACTGCCGCAACATAAAACACAGTTTTCTTGAACAATTAGACTTTTTTTTTTTTAAACGGTGCATGTTAATTAGCCGAGGGACTCTGACATGAATATTAAAATGTGTGTAATTGAAAGGGCTGAACTTTTGACACTTCTTGAAGTGACTGTTTGACAGCGTCGTTGTTGAGTGCTTGTTGTTCAGTGTTTATTTACACTCTGTTGGCTCTGCCAGGATTCAAAGGCCTCTTTCTAAGCACCTGAACGATACCAAAAGAGATAATTCCTTCTTCTTAGCTTTCTCTTTGTTAAACGAGACAAAAACAACAGTTTTGTGGAGGTTTTGTCCTATTGGATGATAGCAAGATCCTTGATATCCTTTTCCATTGAGGAAACATATGAAACATGAGAACCAATGAACTCCCCAGTCTATCTTCATTAGGAAGTGGGCGGAGGAACATGACTCGGGTCAACAGAGCCCATCTGTACATTTATATCTACCATTCAGACACCGCACCCTCGTCACTCATCCTGTCACCACGGTGACACCACTGTGACACCATTGTGTCCACGGTAACCACATAACCACATTAGACACAGTCAGTGAGTGACCCCTTTTCCGTTTCTCACCTGCTGTTCGTTCAGACTGGAGCTGCTTCATTTACCCTCAAAGGACCAAAACCTAAATGCCATTTTTTAGATGTTAATAGGCTGACTTTAAATGCCAGTATTCCTCACTTCTTATTCAGGCACGCACACGTCCACAAACGCACACACATCCCGCTCACGCGTGTTCGCACAGTGAAAACGCAGACACAGGTAACTGCAGGATCAGTAGGTAAGTAGGCCCCTGCCTTGTCTGTCCCTTGTTGTTCCACATGCTGGCTGGCACACGACCGACACCTAGCGTCATCAAAAACAACACGATACCCTTTGTTGTCAGGCTCCTCACACAGAAATTGCATATTCATGGGGGTGTATTTAAGCCTGTTTCTGCTGGCATAAGCAAGCATTGTTTTTATCAACTAGTAAACTACAGCGTTTTCTTCTTCTCTCCTCTCTTCTTCTCCTCTCTTGTTCTTAGGCCTCTTTGCCACTTATCCCCGTTCTGTGTGGCATTCCGCCCTTGACGTGTTGTTCTGATGATGCGTTTCGTTTCGTCCCGATCTGAATATCTTGGTTTAATAGTGGCTGGGAGGCCTGTGTTATAGATGGTGAGATTGAGGCGCTTCCTGTCTGCACAGTAGAGAAGCGGAGAACGTGGTGTAATTCAATTGGCATCATTTTTTCGAGGGGCGTCAGTGGTGGTGCTGGTGGGAGAATAGAATTGCTTTGAATTAGCGGGGAGCAGACCGGGCGGTGAGTTTGTCTTGCAGTTATGACGTAGCCTCCATACAGTTTTTTATTCAATCAACAAAACGTATGGATACACACACACACATACACACACACACACACACACTCACATGCACACAAGTATGCACGGACACATTCACGCATACACACATACACACATTCACACATACACACATACACACATACACACATTCACGCATACACGCATACACATACACACATACACACATACACACATACACACATCAATACTACAAAACACACACACACTCATGGACACACACACACATACACACACACACACACACACATATGCATATGCACGGACACACACACATTCACGCATACACACATGCACACATGCACATACACACATACACTCTCATCTCGGACAAGAGCTGTGTATTTCATCAACTGTTCTCCTCTCCAGACCCTTTGGTTTCACCCCTCTTCAAATATAAAGTCTTACCTGTACCATGAACAACTCTCATTCTTACCTGTACCATGAACAACCTTTCTTATCTGTACCATGAACAACTCTCACTGTATTCATGAACAACTCTCATTCTTATCTGTACCATGAACAACTCTCATTCTTACCTGTACCATGAACAACTCTCATTCTTATCTGTACCATGAACAACTCTCATTCTTACCTGTACCATGAACAACTCTCATTCTTACCTGTACCATGAACAACTCTCATTCTTATCTGTACCATGAACAACTCTCATTCTTATCTGTACCATGAACAACTCTCATTCTTACCTGTACCATGAACAACTCTCATTCTACCTGTACCATCAACTTCATTCTTATCTGTACCATGAACAACTCATTCTTATCTGTACCATGAACAACTCTCATTCTTACCTGTACCATGAACAGCTCTCATTCTTATCTGTACCATGAACAACTCTCATTCTTACCTGTACCATGAAACAACTCTCATTCTTATCTGTACCATGAACAACTCTCATTCTTATCTGTACCATGAACAACTCTCATTCTTACCTGTACCATGAACAACTTCATTCTTATCTGTACCATGAACAACTCTCATTCTTATCTGTACCATGAACAACTCTCATTCTTATCTGTACCATGAACAACTCTCATTCTTACCTGAACAACCCTACCATGAACAACTCCCTCGTTCAAAATGCATACCTGTACCATGAACAACTCTCATTCTTATCTGTACCATGAACAACTCTCATTCTTATCTGTACCATGAACAACTCATTCTTATCTGTACCATGAACAACTCTCATTCTTATCTGTACCATGAACAACTATCATTCTTATCTGTACCATGAACAACTCTCATTCTTATCTGTACCATGAACAACTCTCATTCTTATCTGTACCATGAACAACTCTCATTCTTATCTGTACCATGAACAACTCATCGATTCTGTACCATGAACAACTCTCATTCTTATCTGTACCAGAACAACTCTCATTCTTGTTCAGCCCATGAACAACTCATTCTTACCTGTACCATGAACAACTCTCATTCTACCTGTACCTATGAACAACTTCTCATTCTTACCTGTACCATGAACAACTCTCATTCTTATCTGTACCATGAACAACTCTCATTCTTATCTGTACCATGAACAACTCTCATTCTTATCTGTACCATGAACAACTCTCATTCTTATCTGTACCATGAACAACTCTCATTCTTATCTGTACCATGAACAACTCTCATTCTTATCTGTACCATGAACAACTCTCATTCTTACCTGTACCATGAACAACTCTCATTCTTATCTGTACCATGAACAACTCTCATTCTTATCTGTACCATGAACAACTCTCATTCTTATCTGTACCATGAACAACTCTCATTCTTATCTGTACCATGAACAACTCTCATTCTTATCTGTACCATGAACAACTCTCATTCTTATCTGTACCATGAACAACTCTCATTCTTATCTGTACCATGAACAACTCTCATTCTTATCTGTACCATGAACAACTCTCATTCTTATCTGTACCATGAACAACTCTCATTCTTATCTGTACCATGAACAACTCTCATTCTTA